>NC_080166.1:128218349-128422137 GCF_950295315.1 Erinaceus europaeus | reverse complement strand
CCAGATAGTAAACATTTCTAGCTTTCAAGGTCCTATTGCCTCTGTCATAATTACTCCACTCTGAATTGTAATGTGACTGTTGGCACAAGTAATATGTAAAGGGATGAATGTGGCATTGCTGCAATATAACTTTATTTATAAAAGAAGACTACAGGCCAGATTTTGTCTGTGGTTCAATTTGACTATGCCTTGCTCTGAAATAAACATTTAAACCTCTCTGGTGCTATCTGTCCAGAATTAGTTGTACTAACATCATCACAAAGGAGGAAAAGCAATCAGTTACATTTTCAGAAGGATGAGAGAGAACACTCTGAAAATTTCAAATACATATTTAGTTTTTTTAAAATCTCAATGGCATCCTAATATTGCTATTTTAATTGGTCTTCATTAGAAGGCACAGCTACCTAGAGTGGACAGGCTTACCTTGGCCTATGTGGTGTTGGGCAGCCTCAGAACTTCAGGCATAACAATCTTTTGCTTAACCACTCTGCTATCTCCCCAACCCCAAGAATAACTTACTAAAAGAATGACTGGCTGCATTACCTGGTTGTTTTTGCAGTTTCTTACATTCAAACATACTCAAGCATTATGACTTTCTTTATTATCCATTTAGCCTAAGCTATTTCAAATGTGGACATTAAGGTATTTTATGGATAAGTGCACTGATTATGTACATCTGTGCTTGTTGTTTTTAAATCAGACAAGTACGTTTTATACTTGTGAATAACTGTCAGGCCATTTTGGAGATTGTTAGCAGAACCTGAGTTGCAGTGCTTGATGAAAGTCCACCATAGTCATGAGAGCTGCTGTTGGAGAATGGGGGCATGCCCCCAGGAGTGTGTCCTATGTAATCAGATGCAGCAGCTGTGCTAACAGACCCAGAAAAGTAATCAAAGTAGTCAGAAAACCCAGAGTTATAGATAATTCTGCAATTGATATCTTTATTTTGAAATGTAATTTGAGTGTGGATGCTTATTTTTCTAAATTAGAAACTTGAGATTTTAAAGAGTGCTCATAAGAATGCAAAGAGCTGAAAAGTCATTCAGCTCTGCTACACTGATGCTGTTCTTAACCCTTCTTTGCTACTTATTCTACCTTTCAGAGTGATATTATAAAATCATCTTCCCTCCACAACCTTGCCAATTAAGTGCTTAATATTACAACCTAGCACAGAAGAAGCTCTTAATGTTGTTGCTATAAATTTTCATGACTTCAGAGACAAAAAGTTCACAAGGACTATTAAACAGATAAATTAAAGTTTGACTATATATAAAGAATGCAGTGAAGTGAACAGAATCGAAACTGTTCATAGTCTTAG
The DNA here is from genome assembly GCF_950295315.1 of Erinaceus europaeus. Lineage (NCBI taxonomy): Eukaryota > Metazoa > Chordata > Mammalia > Eulipotyphla > Erinaceidae > Erinaceus > Erinaceus europaeus. Next base: position 128,420,819 of record NC_080166.1, on the reverse strand, counting down.
ATATAACCAGGGTCAAGTAAGCAAGGTCATCCTTAAATATTTCTATCTACACGTTTTCACTTATCCATTCATTTAAAAAAAATAGTATACATGTGTGTACAGTAACGATCTGACTATACAGTAAATTATTTGAATTATTTAAATTATTCATGGTAACGAAAGCAAATACTTCATGCATTGACTTTTGATCCATTAATATTTGAAACTCTGATGAATGCAGCCTTGTAATCTTAAGACACCATATACTGCTCAGTGGAGAGATGAATGAAGACACCAGGCTGGCTCATTGACCCTGTCACTAGCAGAGTAGTTTAATATGGACATGGAGGTTAGTGAGACCGCAGAATCTTTGGCAGTGGAGTGTTCCGTAATTTGTATGTTCTATACATGCATGCATGTGTATCCCCAGGAATTACCATAGCACTGCTTGGAACTGGAGTTTAATAACTTCCAAATAATTTCACTCTACCCTTACAAGTAAAAAAGAAAAAAATGAAGGCAAATGTATCAGCCAGTAACAAAGCTGGTTGTTCTATCAGTAAATACCATGGAGTTGTTTTTTGGGTCACACTTCCCATGCACTTCCAGGTTCTAGTTGAGGCCACGTGATTACTTGAGTGCTTTCAAGTCTGAAATAGTACATTGTATAAAATGTGCTTTCAGATCATGACTTCTTAACAAGTCACCCCTTTCCCCAAGATAATGTTTCACTGGTTCTTAAGCATCATAGCAACCTCATGGTGGAATTCAAGGTGTGAGTGGGTTGGGGGGAGCTGAATTTTTTTTTTTTTTTGTATTTATATGGGTGTGAATTCATAAACCTTTCCAATTTTTGTATAAAAGTCATCACTTACCTTTTTTCTCTTATATCTTCTGTTTTTTATTTTCTTCCCCCTCCTAATAGTGCATCAAAACTTATAACTCTGACTGGCATCTTGTCAACTATAAATATGAAGATTATTCAGGAGAGTTTCGACAGCTTCCAAAGTGAGTAAATGGTCAGACCACACAAGGCAGGGGAAACACAGAGGGAAAAACACTCCTTGTACTTGAATTGTTTGGGGAGTACTACAACTTCATTACTCAGTGTAATTAGAGAAAACATTTATAGATGGTTTATACGTATAATGGGTATTTATCATTTACAGAGTATTTGACAATAGAACTCAAACCTGCTGCTCTGGGGAACTGGTAGTAGTTAGTAAACAAGTGCACACTTTAATCTTATCCAGTGATCCTGTTCAGTGTCCCACCAGTAAAACAAATAGTTTGTGTATGTGTGTGTGTGTGTGTGTGTATGTGTGTGTGCGTACGTGCATGCACACATGTGCAATCGATGACACGCACGCAATAAATGACAAAGAAAATGTAAGTATATGGAAATATGTTGCAGTGTTTTATTTTTAAAAGAATATTTTGGAGAAACAAACCAAAAAAAATCTTCCCTGGAATAAATTTTCTGTTAAAAAGTAACCAAAAAAAAAAAAAAAGCAAGTGTTTTTTCCAAAGTTAGAACTTGTTATAGACTATAACAAAAGCAAGTATGTTTGGGTTGCTTAGTGGTGATTAAAATGATCTAGGGATAGGTATGTCATACCTGGGTAGCTGTTATAAAGTGGTATCTTTGACAGTTTTAAATACTTGGAAAATACAAGTTAATAATGATGGATTGTTTAAAAAGATACTATCACTAAATGAAAGGTCTGAATGAGACCCTGTTAATATGTGCCTGTGTGTGTGTGTCTTTGCTTTTGCATTCAGGAGCTTGAGTTACTCAATTCACAGTGGACCAGGCTATTTGTTTTTCTGTTTGTGTGGTTCAGCCGCTCCTTAGGCGTGTTCAGCCAGCTTCCCTACTGCCTCCTTCTAAACCTCAGCTGAGAACACTCCCTTCCAGCATTATCTTCTCCAGATGGGTGTGCTCCCCAGGTCTAAATTTACCCTGTATTCACTGGGGCATTTTTGAATTCTTCCTACTTGATTGAATTAACATGTGTTCACTCACAGCCAGCCACCATCATGCTGTTCTCAAGAATAAAAGAGAACAGACCTTGAAACACTTTTTAACATACTTTTACTGCTGGTAGGCTTTGCCCTTTGGCGTTTATAGGAGTTTCCAGTTGTGATGAGAATGAGAGGGATATTTGTGAAAGTCACTATGAGTGTAGCATATATTTTTTTCTCTTCTTCCCTCCTTTTCTTTCTTTTTATTTCTCCCTTTCTCTCCTCTCCCTCTCCCTCTCCCTCTCCCTCTCCCTCTCCCTCTCCCTCTCCCTCTCCCTCTCTCTCTCTTTCTTACTTTCTTTCTTTCTTTCTTTCCCACCTGGGTTATTGCTGGGGCTCAGTGCCTGAATGATGAATCCCCTCCTGTTAGTCCCTCTTTTCCTTTAAAAAAAAAAGTGTTACTTGATAGAACAGAGAAAATTGAGGGAGGGGGAGTCAGCGAGGGAGAGAAAGAGACACCTGCCACATTGCCTGACCACTTGAGAAGCTTCCTCCCTACAGGTGGGGACCAGGAGTTTGAAGGTGTGTGTCAACCACGTGTGCCACCGCCTGACTCCTTGTAGCTTCTATATTGTCTATTTATTCTACTTTCTGCTTCCTCATCTTTTTTTTTAATATTTACTTATTCCCTTTTGTTGTCCTTGTAGGTTTTTTTTATTGTTGTAGTTATTGTTTGTCGGGCTGAGCTTCACTTACGGGAGACAGACGACCAGGGACTCATGGTTGAGCTGTACGCAGTATCTCTTTATTCATGCAGGACGCAGCGCAATCTATACCAAGCTAGACTAAACTAACAACTAACTAAAACGAACAATGTTGTCTTTATATATACTTCCCAAGTAGGGTATGAACAGGATGTGACACAGAGAGGGTGGAGAGAAAAGTGACTGGTGAAAATCAGGGTGTGACAAGGAGAGGATCAGGGTGTGACAAGGAGAGGGGGTGGAGCAGGTGAGAATTCTACCACTAAACCACCAATGCCCTGGAGGGAAGGTGGTGCTTTATGTAAATATAAAAGTGATTTATGTAAATAGACGGCAGTGGTTATGTAAATAGAATACAGTGGTTATGTAAATAGAATACAGTGTTAAGCAGGGGGGATTTAAACCAAATGAAACAGAAGGGGTTTTTAAAAGCAGAATTAGAAGATACCAACAATTGTTGTTATGGATGTCATCATTGTTAGATAGGACAGAGAGAAATGGAGAGAGGGGAAGACAGAGAGGGGAAGAGATAGACACCTGCAGACCTGCTTCACTGCTTGTGAAGTGACTCCCCTGCAGGTGGGAAGCCAGGGGCTTGAACCAGGATCCTTACACCAGTCCTTTTGCTTTGCACCACGTGCGCTTAACCCGCTGCACTACCGCCTGACTCCCACTTCCTCATCTTTTAAACAGTCTTAACAGTCCCCGGCTTGTAGAAAATGAAAGGAGATAGCACACACACAGCGTAATGTACACCACCTAACTGTTTAATAAATGCTTGCGCTCCTGTTGTGTTTTTGTAGTGGATGTTACCGTCCCTAAGACTATGATTCCCCCAAGTCAGAGAGGTGGTCAGGTGGTAGAGAGGAGGACTTGGATGCATGGGGCTGCAATTTCTGGTACGTTACAGTCTGGGACAGGTGTTCATGCCTCTCTTCTTCTGGAATCGATATTACTTTAAAAAATGACTGGGGCCGGCAAGATAGCTGGATAGTGTGGCTGCTTTGTCATGTGCACAGCCCAGGTTTGAGACAGCCCCATTGCAATGGAGTAGCATCAGCGCAATGGTGTCTTTCTCTCATCTTTCTCTGCCTCTGTCAAGTCTAAAGAAGTCAGGCTGGAGTGGTGAATCCCAGTGATGACAGAAAACCAAACCAAAACAAAACCTTGTAGTTCCCAATCACTTTAAAGAGTGGGCCATTGTTTTCCATTCTCTTACACCAGCATCATAAAGTTATTTTGTCAAGTCTTTAGCAGTAAACATTTCCATTATAATTTACTCATCAAACCCCCAGGAACAATTGCTGCCTGTTCTGCCCATGTTTGGAGGCCACCTGTCCTTGAATCAGTCACTTTGAAAAGCAATGACATTAGGGGTTGGGCTGTGGTGCACCCAGTTAAATGCGCATAGTAAGTGCACATAGTGTGAAAAGCAATGACTTTAGGGGTTGGGCTGTGGTGCACCCAGTTAAATGCGCATAGTAAGTGCACATAGTGTGAAAAGCAATGACAGTGACTTATTATTTATTCAAGGGGGCCAGTGTTTTGGCTTGTGAAATACTGGTTCCTTTGAAGGGGCAAGAGATGCAACATCTCTCTGGATTGCTGCACAATTTTAAAATAAGCCTTTTTCTTCTTTTTAAAGCAAAGTGGCCAAGTTGGATAAACTTCCAGTTCATGTCTATGAAGTTGATGAGGAGGTCGACAAAGATGAGGTAGGGTGATTGCTTGGAGATTTAAAATCTGATTAATTTTGCAGACTTAGAAGATTGACTAGACAGTTACCAACATTTAACTGATCTAAGATTGGGCTTGTTTCTTGACACATGCAAAGATATTTAAAGATGTATTCTTTGACTGATGAAATAAAAAGTCTCTTTCAACTTGACTACTTAGCCATTGCATCTTTGAGCTCTGTTTATTTGTTCTGAGATCATTTTCAAAGGCCTGGATAAGATTTGGCTAGAGTGTCAAAAGATATCAGGATCACTTAGATCTTAAATTCTATTTTTTTTTTCCATCAGGATATCTTTGGGCAGGTTAGTAGCCAGGAGATTGTAAGTGATTGCTTCTTTAGTGACAGCCTTCAGAGAAGTATATAGTGCCCTAGAGATCTGATTTTTATACTCCTACTTCCCTGGTACTGGAGAAATGATTATGGCTAGAGGCATGCAGAACGTGACCATGTCCACTGAGGTAGGAGGCCTAATACAAGATTAGTGCCCCGACCATTGCCTTTCTCACCCCCCCCCAATATTTTAAATTGTATTTAAAAAAACTTATTTTCAAATTTTCAATTAAGCCATAACACCAACCACTTAATGATTTTAATAATGTTTATGGTAGTGTCTCCCCTACCCCCCAGAAACTGCTTTAAAATAATTTGGGGGGAAGGGCTGGAGAGCTAGACTAGCAGTAGAGCTTAGGACTTGTATGGGAGACGTCCCAGGTTCCATCTCTTGTACTGCATAAGCTAGAACCGAGCAGTGCTTTGGTGTCTCTCTCATAAAAATTTAAAATGATGCTGGAACAAGTAAGTGACCATTAAAAAAAAAAAAAAACCTTGAAGAAATGGTACCAATGTGAACAAAGGACCCATGGAAGTCATGCATGAAAGGGAATACAAAAAAAAAACACACTATAAATTTCTAGACAGATGAATGGCTTCAATTACTGCTAAAACAAACAATGATAAAGCCACCAACATTCATATTGAGATGCTTGCAAACCAAACATAAGATAATTTCTGTAATCATCTACTTGATCATGAGACTAAAGGTCCTAACTAGAAACTGGTAATAGAGGTGTGGCCTGGTACCTCACTGTACGGCTCTATCTTTCCACAGTACCTGCTTTGAAGGGGGTTTGGGCGCAGCTTTAGAAGGACGGAGCCACAGGCAATGGATCAGAAGAGTCTGTGGCAGGGGCCAGAGTGCAGTGGGAGATTTGCTAGACTGCATTTCGTCCCTCTGCTTATTCTGTTTGTTTAAACACACAGCTAACATCTTCAGCAGCAGCTGGCACCTCCTTAAACCCAAATCCCCAGCTGGGGTGAAGCATGTCTCTTGTCCAACTCTCCTTTCCTCTGTCCCTGTTGAGGGGCTCACTGCCTCTCCTTCCTGCTTTCCTGTTGCCCCATCATTTTATCTCCCCTCTCTCTTGTCTGACATTTCCTCCCTTTCTTTATTCACCTTTCCCTGAACTAAGCCTCTGGGAAGTTTTCCAGGAATTTGCTTTTGTTCTCTGACTATAGGGGAGTGTAACGTGAAAACATTTTTCCTGAAACCAGACGAGACCTTACAACTGTAGTGGTCAAGTATGGTATGTGCTTTCTGTGGCTCATTAAACACTTGAGGATAAAAATTTGGGCTGCAACTAGCTTTGCTTTTTCAGTGGAAAAAGAGTTTCAGGAATTCAGGCCTAACCCTCCCTTTTACTGTGGAGTAGGCGCTGAAGTGATTTGTCAGGGTTAGTGTTAGTTGGTCAGTCTAGCGAGGGCAGAATGCTACCCGTTGGATGGCCTTTTTCAATGGTAAACTCACAGCAAATAATAGGAGATTGACTGTGGCATTTTCCTTCTTTCCTAGGATGCTGCCTCCCTCGGTTCTCAGAAGGGTGGGATCACCAAGCATGGGTGGCTGTACAAAGGCAACATGAACAGTGCCATAAGTGTGACCATGAGGGTAAGGAGCCCCCAGTCTGCTTTCCTCTATGACGGGACTCTTTCAGCTCTAGTGCCGGGCTGGGCTAGCTTCACGGGTGGTAGAGAGACAACCAGGCACTCATGGCTGAGCTGGGAAGCAGTATCTCGTTTATTAATCAGATACATCGCCTTTTATGCATCTCTTCACCGGAAGTGGTAAGGGAAAGGAAATGACAGGAGAGGGGGCGGAGCAAAAAAGAGCATGAATAGAACATAGAGAGCTTCCATCTACCCAGTGGGGATTAAACCAATACCCTGCAGGCAAGGCGGGACCCAGGTAAAACAGTGATTATGTAAATAGACCACATCTAAGTAATACAAGCGAACCTAATGTGATGATCAAAACAGAAGGTCTTATAAGCAGAATTTAGAAGCAGACCAACACTCTAGGTCTTGGGGTCGATGCTCATGATGGACTGGGTGTGCTGTTCCCTGCCCAAAGTGACGTTGCCTGCTTAGTAAGCTGCCTCCCTTATCTTCCTCACCCCGCACGTCCATGGTCCAGGCTTTCCTCCCCCTACACAACTGTCACTGTGCCTAGGTCTTTCAGGGGCTGGTGTGAAGGTACATTTGATGGCGTAGGCTCTCCTCCCCACATTAACTGTGAAGATGGGCACTTTGGTTTCTCTCAGGGCATCACCTAGGGGCAGAATCTTACACTTCCATGGAAGTCTAGCATGAAGCAAAAATTGAGGACTTATTGGAAAGTAAATTATTTGAGGAAAGATAGCATAGAGAAAAGTAAAACTAGAGTAAAAAAGTAGTTTACAAGAGAAATGGGGCACGGTTGATAAGCAAGAGAAAAATACCACTGGAAAGGAGGTAGAACAGAGCGAGGGGAGGCAAATTCAATCAGGGGAAATGCTGGCTGCTGTGAGCCTGCGGCTGGAAGCCCTTTGGTGTGCCGAGGCAGAGTGGTTGCTGTTCTGTGGGAGCAGAAAACCCTGGGGATTTGGGAAAGTTTCCATGTTTCTGTGCAGTATCCCAAATTGGACCTCACAGCCCAGCCTTGGCAGGTTATGTAAAATCTCCAGTTTGGGGCGGGGGGTGGGGGGGCGAAGATGACCTGAGGATGTGAAGCCAGTCATCCTCAGAGCTGAAGTTCATTAGGACTATGTGCTGTGATGCAGCATTCACTCGCCCAGTTCCCCGGGTGTTGGCCAGGAAAGATTTGGAGAGAACTGAAATGGCTTTGACATATGGGTTGAGTTAGGCTTTATCATAGAGTTTGTGACCTTCTTTATTTGCAAACGAGTTGTGTGCCTTTTTCTCTCAGTCATTTAAAAGGCGGTTTTTCCACCTGATTCAACTTGGTGATGGATCCTACAATCTGAATTTCTATAAAGATGAAAAGATCTCCAAAGAGCCGAAAGGATCAATATTTCTGGATTCCTGTATGGGTGTAGTCCAGGTAAGTATGAAAAGGTTTCACCATCAAGTTTTTTGTTTTTTTTTTATAGTTGTTGTTATTGATGTCACTGTTGTTAGACAGAAGAGAGAGAAATCGAGAGAGAAGGTGGAAGACAGAGAGGAGGAGAGAAAGACACCTGCAGACGTGCTTCACCGCCTGTGAAGCGACTCCCCTGCAGGTGGGAGCCAGGGGCTCGAACCGGGATCCTTACGCCGGTCCCTGTGCTTCGTGCCACCTGCGCTTAACCCACTGCGCCACCGCCCGACCCCCAAGCCCCAAGTTGTTCTTTTGATGTGTTAAAGTGTCATCTGTGCATAAATAAATTTAAGTAAATACTGCCCAAATTGACAGCATTTGTGGTAGGGATAGAATATCTAGCTTTAAAATGTGTAAAGACTTGTAATGTATCGGTTTATAGCAAGTTAAGCTACAACTTAGAGTTATGTTGGCATAGGCATAAGCACTCGAACATAGATGAGTTCTTGTGTTTGAAACCTGTCTTGGCCACTTTTTAGCAGTATGACTTGAGATAAGCTATTGCATGATGCCTTTTAAACTATAAAATTCAGATAATGAGGATGTTTTCTTAATCAGATAAATGAGATAATTGGATGAATTAAGATGCTGAAATATTTAGGGCAGTTCATAGCATCTCAGTTGATGACTTTTATCACCAGTAGCATCGTAAAATGGCAGAGCTTTATACTGATCATAAGAATGGTCCAAAGTGAGTTCATATCCCTGCTCTGCAACTGTGGTGGTTATCCTAGGCAGGGGGTGGAGGGTACAGAACTTTGGCAGTGGGAGTAGTGTGGAACTATAGCCCTATTTATTATCTTATAATCTTGTCAATCACTATGAAGTCACTAAGTTCTCTGTCACTTAGCAGTTGCATAACCTTGGAAAGACATTATTTGAACCTCTTGATGCCTGTTTCATCTTTTCTTACAGAGGGGCTGGGCAGTAGTGCACCTGGTAAAGTGCACCTATTATGGGTAAGGACCCAGGTCTGCAGGTGCCAATCTCTCTCTCTCTCTCCCTCCCTCCCTCCCTCTCTCTCTTTCTCTCTCTCTCTCTCTCCCTCCTCCAATTTCTGTCTGTCCTATCAAATATAATAGAAAAGGAAGAGAAAAATAAAATAAAATCTATCTTATAGATGGATAGTGATAGCTGTAAACCTGGTTGTTGGGGAAGTCAATTCATACATGTTAAGAAATTAGAATAGTATGGGCATATGGTAAACTTTCAGCCAATATCACACATTTTTGTCATTACAGTGCCACTGCAGCTGCAGTTATTCTTAAAATAAATTTTAACATGCAGAAAATATCAGTCTATTCTTTCTGTTATGCTGTGCCAGGGAACAGACTCAGCCCCTTGGACAGGAGTAATGCTACTGAGCCATCTCCCTGGCCTGCATTTAAGCCTATATTTTTATAGTTTTATTTTTAAAATATTTTTATTTATTTTATTTTAATGAGAAAGAATAGATACAAAGGGAAAGATTCGAGAAAGAGACCAGAACACTGCTCAGTTCTGGCTTATGGGGGTGCAGGGGCTTGAACCTGGGACTTCAGAGCTTCAGGCTTGAAAGGCTTTTGCATAACCATTATGCACCTATATTTTAAGAGATAGAAGTAAGATGCCAAAGCACAGTCTCACTGTTCATGAAGTTCCAACCATTTTGATTGTTCCCATGCAGTGCTATGGATTGAACCCAGGGTCTTGCATATGAGAGCCATGTGCTCTCCCACTAAGCCACTCCCGGCATTGCACTTATATTATTAAAAAAAAAAAATCAAACAATACAGATAAATTGGAAGTCCTGTTGGATAACTACGTTCCCCTCTCTCAAAGAACTGCCATTGCCTGTTGCTGTGGAATCTTTTATACTTTTATAAAAGTTAGTAGTTTTATTTGTCCACCCTCATTCATTCAGACTCATCCACTCACTCCCCCCCCCCTTTTTTCTTTCCCCAGAAGAAGCAAAGGCTACAACTTAACAAGGTGACATAAAACTCTGGATAGCATACTTTGTTTTTGTCCCCAAGGTTATCCCTAAATTTTAGTTCTTGCATAACCCTACTGCTCTCCATAGACATTTTTCTTTCCTTTTCCCTTCTTTTTGATAGAGGATGAGAGACAGTGATAAAGGGGGAGGTGGAGAGAGAAGGAGAGACATCTGTAAGCATTACTCCCTCACTCGTGGGCTTGAGCCCAGGTCTTTGTGCATAGTAACGTGTGTCTGACCCCAGATAGCAGACATTAATGCGAGCTGAATAACAGAAGAGTAAGCGAGTCAAGGAAGGGACAAGAAGGTGAAGTGGAGTTAGGCTTAGAGAAAAGCCTGTGCTTCAAAGCCTGTGCTTCAGACCCTTCGTAGGACCTGCTGTGGGTGTCAAACTGTACTTCACACTTTCTAGCTTGGAGACCCTCCCCCTCCCTTTTTTTTTTTTTTTAATGTGAAGCGCAGTGCACACAGACACAAGCAATCCAATTAGTCCGGAGCTGCCCAAACAGTCTCAGAATGAAGATCATTCAGGCATTTCTCTTGGGGGCCCACATACAGAGGTCCCTGTGTGACTAGTGAAGAGTCTCCTTGACAACTCACAATAGACATAGTCACCACTATCTGAGAATTGGCCCTTGAAATGACTCAGTGTTGGCTGATGACATGAGCCCATAACTGTCCTATAAGAAAGGTTGTTCTGTGTAGTGCCAGGGGCTTAAGGTTAAAGATACAGCTCTGGGGTTTGCGCCATTCTGAAAGATCTACTTGTTTCTGTATTAAAGTGTGTACTTAGAATTAAACTACATGTGAATCCAGGCAGCATACTAATTTATATCAAATAGTCAAACACTTTATTGGATCAAGACAGACTGAAATCAAGAGTAGAAGGGGAGAGAGAGATGACACTGCTTCACTGCTCGTGGCCTTCCCCCTGCAAGAGGGGAATGGGGGCTTGAACTCAAGTCTTTGCATGTAGGAATGTATATGCTCAATATAGTGCTTCACTACCCAGCCCCCTGATGTTGGTTTTTTTCCTTGTTCTTCATTATTTTCTCTTTATTTCAGTGACCTACGATGTAGGCTATCTCACCTTGATTTTTTTTTTTTTTTTTTTTTTTTTTGGTTAAACTTTTTTTTTGTCAAGGCCTAAGATACAAGTAGGAAGATCTAAGTTCTGGGAGATGTGCAGAAGCAGCACACAGGACTTGTGTGGGAGAGGTCCCACATTTGACCTCTGACACTACCAAAAACTAAAGCTGAGCTGTGCCATGGTAAAAACAAAATAGAAGGAAATAAGGAAAATATGACGGTGAATTCCTACCGAGTCTTCATCTTATTATCTCATGCAGAGATCTCTGTTTCCTGTGTGTTCTAACCAACTGACAGTCTCTCTGACTTAGCAAGCCTGTCTCCTCGGGACCTCAGTCACCCAGAGTATTGGGGTGATGGTAGGGCTCACTTCATTTATTCCCATCGGTCAGGTATTATAGTTGCCAAATGCTTGAAAAGAGTCATGTCATCATTTCATCCGGTTTTACAGTAGTTGTGATGGAGAAGCATGCCCACCCCGTTACTTCGTTGTGGTCTTCAGTGGAAGTTAGGGTCCAAAACCAGGTGTCTGCAGGAGCCAGGCAGTTAAATTAAGTAAGTGGGGCAACCTGGTGATGGACAATGGGAAGTGCTGGGGACTTTAATAAACTGGAAGACAAGTGGCTTCATTTGAAGGAAACAGCTGTTTCCTACCCTAGCCAGTGCTGCAACCTGCCACTCCCAGATCAGAGCTCCCAGAACATCTGACTTTTTCAAGGAAGCCACAAGCAAAGCATTTAGTTAAATCTTTGCATCTTAAATTACGGTTATTGACTTAAGTTTTAATGTTTTCCTTGGTTTTATTTAAGTTTATTGCTTTATTTACTCACTGGATAAAGACAGAGAGAAATCAAGAGTGAAGGGGATTTAGAGAGACACCTGCAGCACTGCTTTCCCCTGCAAGTGGGGGCTGGGAGCTTGAACCCAGACACTTGTGCACTGTAACTTGCGCTCAGTCAGGTGAGCCACTGCCTGGCCCCATTATTAATTCAAAAAGCATGGTATAGGGTCCCTTTTGGTGGAGAACTGCATCAAGATGATACCAGCACTCAGTGTTCTCTGAAGATGATTTTGCATCAAGAGTTGACACATTACGATGTCTTAGCTAATTAATCCAGCCTTGGTAGAAGCCAAATTGCATCAAAGTATATTCTCAGAATCAGGTCAGGAGTACCAGACTAAATTATCCATCGCAGTGAATTCACTGTTGGTGTGAGATCCCGAAGTCAGAGAGTTTGTATTCTTTAAGAGCCCTTCTGACTTAGTCTTTACTTGAATTTTCTGCCATCGACCTTTTAAAAATGTTTTAAACAAAACTCTGTTTGACATTTTTGTTTGGAAAGGAAGTAGTTCCTTTCATGGCCATGTTCAGCATGAAGTTCAGATGACTGATAAACATAGCACTCTGGCTCTGCAGTGCCTTTCAGAACCTAAAGTTCTGACCTCAGTGGATAGCTGTACATATTCTTTCTTTAGATGTGCCTCATGATCTTTGCATCTAATGACTTGTATTTGAAACTTCAAAAAATTAACATAGTTGATTCTTACTCGTTTTGTAACCTAAGCTCTAAAACTTGTGGTTTAAGTGTGTTGGTTCTTTTTTTTTATGTTATTGCTTTTGGATATTGTAAATAAGTTATTTGATTAAAGCCGTGAGTACAAAGACATGCCTAAAATTCAGACTTTAAAGTAGACAGTAGGGGTCAGTCTGTGGTGTACCCAATGGAGCATGCTTGTTACATTGCACAAGGGCCTGGGATCAATCCCTTCACCACTACCCTCCCCACCTGCAGGTGCCTCTCTCTCCCACTTTGCTCTCAGTTTCTCTTTGATTCTATTCAAAACAAATAAAAAATAAAGTAAAATAAAGTAAAATAGACCCCAGAGGAAACCAGTTTGATTCTTTTTTTTTGCTCCAGGGTTATCGCTGGGGCTCTGTGTCTGCACTATGAATCCACTGCTCCCGGAGGCCGTTTTTTCCCCTATTGTTGCCCTTGTTCTTTATCGTTGTTGTTATGATTGTTATTGCTGCTATCGTTGTTGGATAGGACGGAGAGAAATTGAGAGAAGGGAAGACAGGGGAGAGAAAGATAGACACTTGCAGACCTGCTTCACCGCTTGTGAAGCAACCCCCTGCAGGTAGGGAGCTAGGGGCTTGAACCGGGATCCTTACACCAGTCCTTGCACTTTGCGCCATGTGCATTTAACCCACTGTGTTACTGCCCGGCCCCCGGAAACCAGTTTAGAATCTTAAGGACAAAAAGTATTTGTACATAAGGAAACAGTGAGAAAAAAAGGATAGCTTGAAATCAAGGTCTTACATTGCCCCCATTTTTATCTTTTTGTTGTTATAATTGTGTGTGAGGGGAGAAATTCACTTGACTTTTTATGAACAAGAGAGCAGAGCACTCTATCATCCATGGAGTTTTCTTTTAGACTTTCATGTTGTGCCAGGAATCGAACTCACGCTTGTATGGCAGGTGCTCTGCCTCCTTACCCTAAACAGAGCATTTTGAGTCTGTCCAAGTTCCTCTAACTTATCACTCTACCCCCTTTCCTTTCAGAACAATAAGGTGAGGCGTTTTGCTTTTGAACTCAAGATGCAAGACAAAAGTAGTTATCTTTTAGCAGCAGACAGTGAAGTCGAGATGGAAGAGTGGATCACAATTCTAAACAAGATCCTGCAACTCAACTTCGAAGCTGCAATGCAAGAAAAGCGAAATGGAGACTCTCATGATGGTGAGTGGGACTTTCTCCAGGGTTTCTTCTTTTCTCCTCCCTCTCTCCCCCTCTCTCCCCCTCTCTCCCCCTCTCTCCCCCTCTCTCCCCCTCTCTCCCCCTCTCTCCCCCTCTGTCACTCTCTCCCCCTCTGTCACTCTCTCCCCCTCTGTCACTCTCTCCCCCTCTGTCACTCTCTCCCCCTCTGTCACTCTCTCTCCCTCTCCCTCACTCTCCCTCTCTCCCTTTCTCTCCCCCTCTCTCCCTCCCTCTCTCTCTCTCTCTCTCTCTATCTCTATCTCTCTGCTAGATAGCAGAAGAACTATCACAAGAGGAGGGGTAGGTGCAAGCTCCTTACAGATAACCTGTCAAAGATTTAGTCGCATCATAGTTTACTGTCTTGATATCATTCTTATAAGGAAATGTAACTGGAAGAACCATGACTCTGGAGGCAGACAGGAAGCGCTGCATTCTAGGAGTCCTAGCACCACCATTTCCAGTTTGAGGCCTTGAACAAGATACTTTTTTTTTTTTTTTTTTGAAACTCAGTTTACTCACCTGTGAAATAAGAATTTAAAACAGACCCTGCTGGTTAATGGAAAGTTCAAATAAGATACTGTATCTCAACAGCCAGTATCAAAGTAGTACTGAACATAATTGTTCTAGTTTTCGTTAGCATTAACGTTGGTACTCATAGCTTGTATCAACCTTGGTTAGACAATATCTGTGTTGTACATGTGCTTAAATATTGGATTGTCAAAAAAAAATCATGATGCATTTTTGCACAGAAAAACAGAAAAATATGTCATGATATTCCTGATACCCCAGTATTTAACCCTTTCCACTGGGCCTAGCATCAGTAGTTCATAAACACTCCAGCTTTCTGAGCCTACAGACTCAAAAACCACTGAGTTTGAGGACACAGAAGAAATAAGGCCCTTTGTACTCTGGCTTAAATAAAACCAATTCTTCTACAATTGACTTAACCTAATGTGTTTTCCTTTTTTTTTTTAGACGATGAACAAAGTAAACTGGAAGGTCCTGGCTCCGGTTTAGATAGCTACCTGCCTGAACTTGCCAAGGTAGCGTCATCTTTTAGGATGATATTAAAATAGTTCTTGCTTCCTGAGTTTGTCTCAGATGGAATCCATTGAAATGATTAACAGATGCATTGCAGTAATCCACTAAGATCAAGTTGTGACCACCGCTCTCTATTTTCTGACCTGAATGTGAAGTGAGCTGAAATAGATTACTTATTTGAATCAGGTTTATTTCTGTTCTCCAGATTGTGCTATAAAAAGTAGGATCTTGTTATTCTTTACATGTTTTCTCCTTGTGTTTAATTGCCACCTTCTGAGAATTGAAGAAACAACACAGGTAAATGTTCACATAGTATTATGATACTTGTTATAGTATTATGATACTTATTATGCTCCCAAGTATGTCCCCCTTTATTCAAATTAGTTTCCACAATTCTCTTAGCTTTAGAAGGCTCCATGATAAATCTTGCTGCCAGACCAAAGCTATATATTGCTTGAGCTATATATTACTGTTTCTAGGTTACTCTGAATGGGGAAAAGAAAGATATACTTGTTTTTGTTTGTTGTTTTTGCAATTTGGAGAAACATGTAATTCGCTAAATAGCATAAAAAAGAACAAATCATTTATGCTCCCATCATTTGCATTCAACACCTGTTACCATGTGTTGCCGTTGTAGCTTCTATATTTTGAGATAACAGTGTAGTTGAAGTTTTTTTTAAACATCCTCTTTTCTCCCTCCCCATCCTCTTCTCCCCCCTGCAACCTCAACCAGAAACAACCCCATGGCCTACTGTCATTTAATGTTTATAGTAGCACAAATATGTCATAATAATATGTGGCTGTGTCTTATAAGTATTAAATAAATGCTAATGTACTACTCTGCAACTTCAGCTTATTAAAATTCAGCCTTGTTTTTGAGATCCTTCCAAATTGCTATATAGGTCTAATAATATAACCCTTTTATTGTATTATATAAGCATTTTATGTTAGCTGTTCTATTATTTCCATGTTTTCCCCTATCACAAACAATGCTACAGTTAATATGCTTGCACTTGTCTCTTTGTAGGCATCTGTGAATGAATGAATCTGACTTGCTGTAGTCTTACTCTGTTACTGCTTTTCTCTTCTTTCTTCTCTCCTCCCAATACAGTGAAATAGAGACTCTACACACCCACATCTTAAACACTGTAATAGAAAACGTGGTTTAGCTGTACACAATTATAAGTAGACTTGCATTCAGCATTGACCTTTACTTTAAAACAACATAGCTGTTCTAAAATATAAAATCTCCCTCCCTAGCTAGGACTTTAGACTGTTGTTTTTCTTCAGGACTTGATTGTTAGCAGATCTTTTTAGCACCTGCCCATTAAAGCTAATTTTAGTGCTGCCATTGTAAGCTCCTAGATTAGAAAGAGTTTTGGCTTAGTCGTATGCATTTTTGTGTTATGAGCTTCTGTGCTTCATAATTGACATAAAGATTTGCCTTTTTGTTTCTGGATATTTGAGGGCTTCATAATTTTCCAAAGCAAAATGTTTGGACGCTCTATGCTTACTGCATGAGTAAGTGGATACCTAGAGAAAAGTCATTATTTGAGCTTGATGCTGATTAATTAGAAATCGCCTTTTCCTGTGAAGGCATAGTGCAGCTGTGCCTGTCTTTCTTCTAATTCACCAGCTTTTAATCCAGTTTGCCTCTATTCTAAGACTTGGGCAGATTCTTAAATTATTTATGTAGGTATATATGTTTGAAATATAGCATATTTAGAGTTCACAGATAATGGCCAAATTAGCTAATGCTTTTTTTAGTTGGTCAGGCCAGTTTGTTTTAACCCTTACCTCTTTCTTTTTTGTCTTGTCTTTTTTGTCTTATTTGTCTTTTTTGTCTTTTTTTTCTTTGTTTTGTTTTAGTTATCTGTATTTAAAAATTAAAGCAAAACTATGATGATAAGAAGTAATTATGTGGTGCCTGTTGAGCGCACGTGTTACAGTGTACAAGGACATGAATTCAAACCCCCGGTCAGCGCGGCTGCAGCTCTCCTTCTTTCTCTCCCATTTTCCCCTTCCCTCTTGATTTCTGGCTGTCTCTAGCCCATAAACAAATAAAGATAATTAAAAAAAAAAACTTTAAAAAGAAGTAATTTTGTAACTGGATAAATTTCACGTATGTACACTCAAAAAGCCTCCACCCAGATCAATACCTAAAACATTCCCAGCACCCAGCATATGTGCTCTTATACCCCTATCCCAGCCACCACCCCCATTCTTTTCACTTCTATCACTAGATGGTAGTTTTGACTGACTTAGACCTTTATGTAAATAAAACCACACAATATGTACTCTTGGTGTCAGGCTTCTTTAGCTCAACATTTATGTGACCCAGATTTTTAAAAGCATTCAGGAGAATGGATATGAAGAGGAAACATCAAAGTATGCAGCCCTTGGTAATCATAAAATGATGGCTGCAGGGATAGCTCACCTGGGGGAGCAGGCCTTTCTGCTCGCAGCCCAGATTTGAACCCCAGCTCCACCTGGGCAGCTGTTGTGGTTATGGAGAAAGCCCTGGTGCTGTGATAGTCTCCTCTCTCTGTATGTGTTGGAGTGAAACATGAAAAAAAAGCTGTCGACTGTAAAACATTAAGTTCCCAATAAAAAATAAAAAAGAGGGAAAAAATGCATAGCTTATTGTGGAGTTGTGGTCAAAGCCTGAGAAATGCAGTACTTATTATAAGGGGCTTAGCTGTTTTTCCCCCTCAGCTCTCAAGCGTCTTAACTGTTTTTATTTGAGAAAGTAGAAAAAGAGAGATGATAATTTTCCAAAGGAAAAAAGAATAGAGGGAGTGAGGTGTAGTGACACTTGCTCATCATGTAGCTCTCAGCCTCATGTGGGGAGCTCACTGTACCAGGTGCTTGTGTTGGCCTGCTCAGTGACATCCTGTGTGAGAGGTCTTGGGACTGACTGGGGACCTATCTTGAGCTCCCAGCACACCTACAGCTCAGGACCCTGAACATAGATACCACCAAGCTGCTTATAGCCCCCTCTAGAATATCTGGGGTGGGGATTGTTTGCTGAAGCTACTGAAAAAATGAATTCCTTAGTTGTAGAAGCTGAGATTGAAAGGAGGAAGAGAGAGGAGAGACTGGAAGTACACAGCTGTGCAAGGAGGGAGAGTTTAGACAGAGAGGAAGAAGCAGAGGGGCTAGTAACAGGAAAAGAGGTTGCAGGCACATTCCATTGGGAGGTCAGGCCTCAGTTAAGATTGCAGAAAAAAGCAGTCTTTCATGCCTGACGTACCAGAGTTCCCAGGCTCAATCCCCTGCACCATCATAAACCAGAGTTGAGCAGTGCTCTGGCAAATAATATTAAGATTACAGACAGGGCTGGTGAAATAGCTCACTTGGATAATTTTCTGCTTTGTCTTGTGCCCGGTCCCTGCCCTCACATTAACAATGCTTTGGTGCTTTTTGCTCCCTCTCTCTCTCTCTGTCTCTCTCTCTCTGTCTCTCTCTCTGTCTCACACACACACATACACACACACACACACACACACACACACACACACACACACACTGTGCTTTTCTGCCTCTCTTGTCTTTATCTAAAATAGTTAAGATTACAGAGAAAGGACTGGACCGGTGGGAGGAGATGAAGGCTGTTTGAAAGTGTAGTGGAATTGCAGGCTCTCTGGTCAGCTCCTCTTTCTGCTTCATTCATCCTGTTGCCCTGGCTTTTGTTTCCATTGTGACCAAGGCATAACCAAACAGGATATGAGTGAGAGGAAGTTGTTTTAGTACAAAAATAGCTGAGACCTCATTCTGGGATATAGCGGAGTGGACCTTACATACAATTTGAGGGATACAGTCTTAGGTTTTCAAAAATTTTGTGTATTCTTGACCCTTACTCTGTTTGTACATTGAGTGCTGGGCATATTAGTTGTTTCCTTATTAGACTAGAAACTGTATCTACCTTAAATCCTGGTCTTTTTCTCCTGTTATCTAATATGGGGCCAAACATATGTTGTAACAGCATTTACGGTATCAAGTCTTAGAAATATTTTTATTAAATGTATAAACTAGGGGCTAGGTGGTAGCACACCCAGTTGATTAAACTTAATTAATTGGTTCCTTTCCTAGGACATCTAGGGGTAGTATGGTCAGTTTGTAAATAAGTCAGTTGCTGTTTATTTGATCATTTCTTTCTCTGGTTACATCTATCCTTGGTGGCACTGGGACAAGTGAATCATGTCATGTAAAGACACTGAGAAAGTCTGTGTGTTCTCGCTGTGTTTGTATTCTCTCTCACTACTTTTCTGGCTTTGAATCTTTTTAATATGTATTCACAGAATAGCTGCTCACCTGTTCTCTTTAAAATCATTTCTGGAACTTTATTGCTCTTGGTTAATTTTTTTTTAGAGAGAGACAGTAGGAAAGGAACCATAGCACAAAGCTTCCTTTAGTCAATGGGGGCTGCTCTTTTTCTTTAAAATTTTTTTTATTGTTTTAGTTCTTCTTCTAGCGTTTGCCCTTCTTCCGTAGCCAGTCAACCGCGTCAGGTTGAGCCTGATGTAAAGTTTTGAGACCTCCTTTGAATCTGGAGAGGTGGCAGTCGTTGACTATGTGGGTCATAGTCTGTCTGGAGCCGCAGGGGCAGTTCGGGTCGTCTCTGGCTCCCCAGCGATGGAACATAGCGGCGCACCGGCCATGGCCTGTTCGATAGCGATTGAGGAGGGCCCAGTCATAACATGCTAGGTCAGAGCCGGGTTGACGCTTGCAGGGGTCTGTGATGAGGTGTTTGTTCTTGACCTCAGCTGACTGCCAACTCTGTTTCCAAGAGTCTGGAACAGAGAAGTTCAGTGTAGGCATAGGGGACCAGATTGGGTGACGAGATGTCAAGTGTTGGACAGGGTGGGCGAAGATATCCGCGTATATTGGCAGGTCCGGTCAAGCGTAGACGTGGGAAATGAACTTAGATGATGCCGCATCCCGACGAATACCTGGCGGGGCGATGTTGCTAAGAACTGGCAGCCATGGAACCGGGGTGGAACGGATGGTTCCAGAAATTATCCTCATGGAGGAATATAATTTGGAATCGACCAAGTGGACATGGGGGCTACGGAACCATACTGGGGCACAGTATTCTGCAGTGGAATAGCATAATGCCAGAGATGATGATCGTAGTGTGGAAGCGCTCGCGCCCCATGAGGAGCTGGCCAATCTTGCAATGATGTTATTCCTTGCGCCCACCTTTGCTGCAGTTTTTATGAGATGTTCGTGAAATGACAGGGTGTGATCGAGAGTAACGCCAAGATAGACTGGCTGGGCTTCACGCCGGATTCTCGTATCGCCAAGCTGCACATTAAGCTCATGAGAGGCCGAGGCATGGTGTAGATGGAAAACAGATGATACCGTTTTTGCAGTGCTAGGGATTAGTCGCCATTTTTTACAGTAATCAGATATCAGAGACATGTCTTTCGTGAGTGTTTCCTCGAGGATGTCGAACTTGGATGCCTGAGTTGCACAGCAGATGTCATCGGCGTAGATGAACTTCCTTGAAGAAGTTTCTGGGAGGTCATTGATGTAAATATTAAATAGCGTAGGAGCCAGAACAGAGCCCTGGGGGAGGCCACTTGAGACAAGTCTCCATCTGCTAGACTTGTCACCCAGATGCACCCGGAATCTTCTGTTTTGGAGAAGAAACGATATAGTGATTGATTTAGTAATAATCACCAAAACCATATGATAAGAGAGGAATAATTGCCCATAAGACAATTCAGAGCCAGGTGTTGGTGCACTTGGTTAAGCACACACATTACAGTGTGCAAGGACTCGGGTTCAAGTTCCTGGTCCTCACCTGCAGAAGGAAAGCTTCACAAATAGTGAAGCAGGGGTGCAAGTATCTCTCTGTCTCTCTCCCTCTCTATCTCCCTCTCCTTTCTCAGTTTCTCTCTGCCTCTATCCAATAATAAATAAATAAATAAGTACTGTTAAAGGAGTACAGTTCCACACAATTCCCACTACCAGAGTTCCATATCCCATTCTTTCCCTTGGAAGCTTTCCTATTCTTTGTCCCTCTGGGAACATGGACCCAGGATCATTGTGGGGTACAGAAGGTGGAAGGTCTGGCTTTTGTAACTGCTTCTCTGCTGGACGTGGGCATCTATACTCTTAGCTTGTTCCTATCTTTCTCTATTTCCAATTCTGAAACCGTCTTCCCAGATAATACCTTTAGCCTACATGCATGTTAGGGGATGCTTTCAAACCCGGCCTGGGCACATGGCAAAGCATCACACTATTCAAGTGAGGGATTCCACTGCTCACCTTCTTACTTTGGTGTCCCTGTGTGGTTCTAAGACACTGTTTCATGGTAACCCATCATTGCATGTACACATTTACCTTATGATGAGTGAATTTAGGGGATAGATTTTACATAGTTGAATATGCTATAAATTAGGGATCTCAAATTAGATGCTTTGGTGAGGTTGAGTGAAAGACAGCACCAAGATCAGCAGGATCTGTTAGAACCCAAATAGTTTCACAGGTATCTTTCCTGATTTTTACAAACCAAGTTGCTAATGGATGCTTTCACCCTTATATTCTAATGCTAACAACTATGTCTTTGGATTATGATACAAAGGACTTGACTAGAGCTGTGTTTGTGAGGTCAGCTGGTATTCCATTTCTTGGGCCTCCTTATTCTACAATATTTTCTGACCAAGAGCAGGAGGTGAGGCGCAAAGATTCTTGAAAGCAGTAGAAACAGACCTGACAGCTCTTCGAATTAAAAAAAAAAAATGCACATTCCAATATTAAAAGATTTCACTGTCTCTCCATACCAAACCATTCTGTTTAAATATCCAGAATGTCAACATGATATGTTTCTGATAACTCATTCTCAAAGTAAGATGCCATTGGCTATAGTCTTTGATTTGGGGCTGGGTTTTTTGTTTGTTTGTTTGTTTGTTTTGCCTCCAGGGTTATTGCTGGGGCTCGGTACCTGTAGTATGAATCCACTGTTCCTGGAGGCCATTTTTCCCATTTTGTTGTCCTTATTGTTGTTATTGTTGCCACTGCTGTTGTTGTTACTGGATAGGACAGAGAGAAATCAAGAGAGTAGGGGAAGACAGAGAGGGGAAGAGAAAGACACCTACAGACCTGTTTCACCGCCTGTGAAGTGGCCCCCATGTAGGTAGGGAGCCGGGAGCTCGAACCTGGATCCTTGTACTAGTCCTTGTGCTTTGTGCCATATACTCTTAACCTGCTGCACTACCTCCTGCCCAATTTTTGATTGTTTTAACTGATCAGAGATGAGCTTAATACACAGAATCTTTGCTTAAAACCTCCAACAGTCCTTCCAGAAACTCTTGGATGTTGGGTCCATAACTTAAACTTCTTAAGTCAGGAGAAAGGACTGAGCCCGGCCTCATCACTAATGATAACACCTAGGGTTGTTGTTGTAGTCAAATAATTTTCTTTAATCCAAACAACCATCAGGAGTTTTGTTTGTTTGTTTGTTGTTGTTGTTTTGTTTGTTGTTTTGTGGGTGTTTTTTAGAGAATGACTTTGTCACTGACTGTTTTCTCCCTCCGGTCTCTTCATTTCCTTCTACACTGAGCCAAAAGTGGAAGATGGACTCTGCGTAGGACTCTAATGGGTGTCTGGGTGAGCTAGGCCTGCTCTTCGTACCTCACAATACAGACTGACCACAGCTTATTCTTAGGAGCTCTGGCTTTCTGTCTGAGTGAGATGTGTTGGATGGCAGTCTTTGGATACTATTTTTATAACTGTGTTTTGTGGACCTTTAGATTGTGGAACCACACATTACAGTAATTTTATTTTTATTGCCTTTTTTTAAATTTGTTTGTTTGGTTAATGCAGTGTCAGGAGTGTAACCCAGGACCTGATGCATGTGCTCTGTCTCCGAACCACCTCTCAGACCAATTTAAAAAAAAAAATTTTTTTTTTTTTTTTACTTTACACTGCTGTGAGAGGTGGAAAGAGAAAAAGACACCAAAGGCCTGCTCTGCCATCCATGCAGTTCCATCTGTCTGTCTTTGGTGCTCCCAAGGCCTCACATATGAGAAATATGTGCTGTAGCAACAAGGTGACCTCCCTGGTCCCTGAACTGTCTTTACTAAAGATTTTAATTAGAAATACACGTGCTTGTCACAGTAATGGTTCGCATGTTTTATATAGTTACATACATTTGTGTTTCCTCTCTCTGACTTCCCTGTACATATTCTTTACTTTTTTTCTTCCTTATCTAATAGTTAAGGCTATTAGTTCTGAAAATAGATTTTTCCAGTTTGAAGCCAGACTTTTTTTTTATTAGTGATTTAATAATGATTGACAAGATTGTGGGGCCAGAGGGGCACAATTCCATGCAGTTCCCACCACCAGAGTGCCATATCCCATCCCCTCCATTGGAAGCTTCCCTATTCTTTTTCCCTCTGGGAGTATGGACCAAAGATCTTTATGGGGAGCAGAAGGTGGGATAGGACTCTGGAGGAGAGTGGAGTTCTAGGACACATTGGTGAGATCCTTTGCTCAGGGAAATCAGGTTGGCATCATGGTAGCAACTGCAACTTGGTGGCTTAAAAGCATTAATATATAAAGTATAACAAATTGTTTAATAATCGGGAACCTAAAGGTAATAATATAGCAGATGAGATTTGAGGTCTCCATTTTAGAAAAAGCTAATAGGTCTATTTCAGGTATATTCCAGGGGGCCCATGACTTTACTCATCTCTGCTTGAGTCCAATAGCTAACATGGAGGTGGGCTGAAAAGTGTTGTCTAGGAAGATGGTGTCGCAGTTGGGAATAGGACTAGAAAGCCGGCTCAGTCAATGAGTCTGCTGTCTTAATGGTGTTTTCAGACATTTACTCTTTGACTCGGGCATAGTTATCTTTTCTGAGCATGCTTGCTTTCTTTCTTTTTCATATTCATTTATTTCGGATAGAAACAAAAATTGAGAGGGAGTGGGCAATAGAGAGAGGAAGGAAAATACAAAAGTTCATGAAGCTTTCCTCTGAGGTTGGGAGCCAAGGGCTTGAACCAGGGTCTGTGTGCACTGTAAAATGTGCATCCTACCAGCTACGCTACTGCCCTGAGCACTTTTTCTTCTTTCTTTTTAAAAAGATTTTTATTTTTTAGTGAGAAAGATAGGAGGAGAGAGTGAAAGAACCAGATACCACTCTGGTACATATGCCACTGGGGATTGAACTCGGGACCTCATGCTTGAGAGTCCAGTGCTTTATTCAGTGTGTCATCTCCCTGACACCCCTGAGCACTTTTCCTTATAATCGCTTGAAAGTATTATGTTACATCAGTTTTTTAAAAATTTGATACTATATTTTGTTTTCCTTGTAAATGTATGAGATTATAGCCGATATTTTTTCCAATTGAATCCAGTCTAGATGCCACCAAATATCCTTCAGTTTACTCTTGTGCCACTCGAATATGCCACTTTCTACATGCTTGGGCACATTTTCTAATTGCATACATCTCACTTGGTAATTCCCTCAGCCACTCCCTATCAGGCATCCCCTCTACTTACTGCATCCTATGCTTTGAGAGGGAGGGAAAAAACTTTTAAGAAACTGAATTTGCTGTTTGAATCTATCTTCTAGCAGAACTGTCAACACATGTTGGATTGCTAGCTCTTAGGCTCTATTTATAGTGAATTCACAGTGATCATTCTTGTTTCATTTATTTCTACTCTTCTAAGACAGTCCATTGAAACAAGTCACCTCTCAGAGAGGCACCAGGAATTACGTCTACATTAAGAACCCATTACTCTGCTCCAAAGTCTGAGGTCATAGCATTTGCCATTGTTGAAAGACTCAAGTGGGACTGGCAAGTACTACTGCTGCTGGTGGCTTGCTGCTCCTAGTACTGATGTCATGAATCGTATACAAAGTCCAGTAAATTCTCTGGATTCAGCTAAGTAGACTCTGCTACTCAAATGTTGTCATTATGGAGAGTTTGCCTCAAAAGCAGGTACTTGGAGAAAGACAAGGTGATTCTCAAGCAGTGCTAAGGCTTCTCTTTGTACCTCTGTACTCGTGTTCTCCGAGTCTGTAGTTCCAGCCTTCCTCCCTGCCTTCTTCTCCAGATCCATATCTCTAACTATGACTGTATGTTTCCAGATGAAAATTCCACAGCCACTTAAAACCCCTTTATCATCTCTAGAAACCTGCTCTTCTTCCTGTATCCTCTGTCTTGGTTTGTGGACCCACAAGGTAGCAGGCTACGGAAGCTAGGAAGGGGTAGGGTGGGGGGAGATTGTCGTGGGCCTGAATGTGAGGCTGGTGTTCCCTTTTTCTGTCCATCACTACTTGAGTGGTGCTTCTAAAAAGCAGAGCTGGTCATTGATTCCCTTGCTTGAAATGTGTATTGGGTTTTTGGATACCAAATGAGGTCATCAGACTTGTTTCTCTTCACATCCCCCCATTCAGTCACAGTGAATGATCTGGTCATTGTTCAGATGTGACTTGTGTTTTTGCACCTAAAGAATCTCGTCCCGGGGCTGGGTGGTGGTACACCTGGTTGAGTGCACATGTTACAATGTGCAAGGACCCAAGTTCAAGTGCCGGTCCCCACCTGCAGGGGGAAAGCTTCACGAGTGGTGAAGCAGTGCTGCAGGTGTCTCTCTGTCTCTCTTTCTCTCTATCCCCCCCTTCCCTCTCGATTTATGGCTGTCTCTATCCAATAAATAAATAAAGATAATAAATTTTTTTTTAAAAGTCTCGTCCCAATAGGCTCTTCTCTCCTTTCCTGACCAAGTGTTCTGTCCTTTAAGATAGGCCTTTCTGACAAGAAGCCCCTACTCCAGGCTAGCTCTCTCTATATCTTGTTTTCTTTTGCCACTCATTTGTCTGCACATCCCAGATGGTGCTCCTTGGGCATTTCATTGTAGTCACATCTGTGTCCTTAGCATGGAACTCATAGTAGGTGCTCACTAAATATTCATTAACTAAATTGACAGTGCTTCCTCTCACCTGCCACAAACACCTATGTTCACCCATCATCATCTGCCATAGTTTCTCTATCACAAGAAATGCATTCTTTTCCTCCTTTGTTTGCTCATTTGTTTGTTTGGACCCTTAGTCTTAGGTTGAACCCTTCCTTAATCCTTACTACCGTCTGTGTTCGTTTCCCCCCCTCCATGACCACCCGTACTGTGTGTTCCTGCTCTCTCAGCCTGGTGTGCTCATGTCTTCCTCCCTTCTGCTGAATCCTACCCCTTCTTTCAAAGCCCACCTCCATTACTATACGAATCCTCTCTTGATAGCAAATTTTTTTCTTGCTTTGCTTCATTTTGATTTTAACTCCAAGCCCAACACAAATTGATTTTGTATGCAATACGCATTTTTGTTTGACAAAC
Organism: Erinaceus europaeus; assembly: GCF_950295315.1. Lineage (NCBI taxonomy): Eukaryota > Metazoa > Chordata > Mammalia > Eulipotyphla > Erinaceidae > Erinaceus > Erinaceus europaeus. The sequence continues at coordinate 128,394,756 of NC_080166.1, read as the reverse complement.
CTACACAGATCGACACCCCAGCCAGTTGTCACTTCCTAAGGGTAGAGGTCAGGTTCTCTGCTCGACTGCTTTTCTCCCCCACAGTCATTTGCACTGATAGCCTCAGTATCTGGTCTTGTTGCTTGGCAAGCAGGTGACTCTGAGATGAGGACAGGATTGGTTGGTGGTTTGAAATAGTTGACCCCATTGTGAGCATACAGTAACTTTGAAATATTTGGGGTAACTTTTATCTAAATCCTTAAGAATAAAAATTTCAAGGGGACTAGGCAGTGGTGTACCTGGTAGAAAACATACATTACCATGCCTAAGAACCCAGGTTCAAGACCCTAGTCCCCACCTGGAGGGGAAGAAGTTCACAAGTGGTGAAACAGGTCTGCAGGTCTCTCTCTTCCCCTCTCCCATCCTCCCCACACATCTCAGTTTCTCCCTGTCCCAGCGAGTAATAGAAAGAAGGAAGTGGCTGCCAGGAGTGATGGATTCACCATATAGGCACGGAACCCGGTGATGACCCTTGTGGCAATAAATTTTTTTAAAAAGAAACAGAATTTTCACATGTCATTTTTATTTCTCTTGTTATCAGAGTGCCAGAGAAGCAGAAATCAAACTGAAAAGTGAGAGCAGAGTTAAACTTTTTTACTTGGATCCAGATGCTCAGGTAAGAGCTAATTTAACATTTTAAACTAAGGTGGGGGAAGAAAACCTTGGACAGATTTTTTGCTTGTTTGCTTATATTGTATTGACAAGTAAGACAGCAGCATTGAAAATTCAGGAATTGAACTGGATGGGGATGCAGTGGAGAAAGTATTGAACTCTCAAGCTGAGGTCCTAAGTTGAACCCTGGTGTTGCATTTTCCAGAATGATGTTCTGATTTCTCCTCTCCTCTCCTCTCCTCTCCTCTCCTCTCCTCTCCTCTCCTCTCCTCTCCCTTGCTAATCAATAAATAAACCTTACAAAAATAAAAATATTGTTTATTTAAATTTTTTCAGGAAAAGGAGGAAAAATAAAAATAACATGAAACTTTTATCACCATAACACAACCATCACGAATACTTGATAATCAATAGATTGCTGAAAATGGAGGTTTACCCAAAGACATTCTCAAGTTCACTAAGAACACATAATCCTCCCCCCCATCAAGTATCATATTAGAACAAGCATCATAGCGGATAGCAGTTGGTATTAATATTTCCTTCCTAGCCCAGCATAGTTCCAAATACAAGCCTACGGGACATGTAGTCCACACCTGTGTCCCAAAAAATCCAGAACGCAGCAGAGGAGGCCTCCTGCAGGGTTGCCCCACAGGCAGTGACCACCAGTGACCATGGGGTTTCTTGGCATACACAATATTTGTCCATACTTCCTCACAGAGTTGGCTTTTTGGTACTTTTAAATTTACTGTAAAATATGCACGACATCAAACCTGCCATGTGAGCCATTTGCAAGCATACAGTTCAGTGGCACTAGATTGTGCCCATAAATATTCGTTCACAGAACTTTTAAAGAAAATTTTCATAATCTCTGTTTTCACTAAATAATAAACCCCTATCCCTTCTTCCTTAGCTCCTGGTAACTTCTGGTCTACTTTCTGTCTCTAAAATGTTTCTGTTTTAGGAACTTAATGTAATGGAATCATATAATACTGTTTGGTCTTTTGTGTCTGGCTTATTCCACTAAGTATATTTTCAAGGACCATCATTGTTGTGACATGTGACATCTAAAGAATTTCAATCCCTTTTATGGCTGAGTCATATTCTGGTGTGTAGATATGCTACATAACTTTGTCGGATGCTGTACCATTGAGTTCTTCATAAGATATGCAATCATTTATTTGTTATTATAATCTATTCAATGTTATAACACTATTATATGCAAATGAGTATATATAACTTTTCCATATTTTAAGAAGTTTCTTTAGGATATATTTCTTGTTTGTTTGCTTGCTTTTTTAATGGAAGAATCATATATATTTTCCTTTAAAGAAGCTTGACTTCTCATCAGCTGAGCCTGAAGTGAAGCCATTTGAAGAGAAATTTGGAAAACGAATCCTTGTCAAGTGCAATGATTTATCCTTCAATTTGCAATGCTGTGTTGCTGAAAATGAAGAAGGACCCACCACTAATGTAATGTTCTATTTTTTAGAAACGCTATATATCCTTTAAATATTCAAGGATTTCAGGTGTGCTGGTTGCAGTGCAGGTTGAGCATGAAATCCTGGTTCCTAGTATTAAAGAGACCCAGTGTTTATATGGGATGGGAAGGCTTGTTTAGCCTGCAGGGACAGGATGTTTGTTTTGTGACAGAGAATAGAGATGGAAGCTCTTTCTCTTAAGCGGCAATTTTTAGCAACAGTCATAAATAGGCCTAGTAATTACTTCTCTCATGGCAACATCCTTCTGTTCCCAAGAACTTGAACCAAAGTGATGGTGTGATTTGTTTTGTCTTGTTCAGGTAGAGCCATTCTTCGTGACTCTCTCCCTGTTTGACATCAAATACAACCGAAAGATCTCTGCCGATTTCCATGTGGACCTGAACCACTACTCTGTGAGGCAGATGCTGGCCAGCACTTCCCCCGTGCTGATGAACGGTGGCGGCCGTAGCTCTCCTGCTCTTCAGGCCATCCTCCATGAAGCGGCCATGCAGTTTCCAAAGCAGGTGGGGGCCGAGAGCCCAGTGGCTGTGCTGCTAAGACAAGCTACATAAACTCAAGCTGCATAAATGGACAGTGAGACTTGTAGCGCACAGTTGGCGTGAATGAGATTATGAATTATGTTGATAGCATCAGCAATCACATACCAAATGCAGATCGGGAGAGGGTGGTTTCTGTTTTTTTCATTTCATTTTGTGGAACTTTCTGCCCCCCCCCCTCCATAGTCCTGTGGGATATGGTTAGCCTGTGATGAGGTGACTAGTTTCCCCACCCCCCAGATAGTCCTATGGGGTATGGTTAGCTTGTGATGAGTTGACTAGTTTGTCACTTTGCTGTTTATTAGCTGTGTTGCTTCACTGTTCTTTGCTGCTTTCAAACCTCTGATATGCATGGGATTTGTTTAATGTGGCTGTGAATTCTACTCACTGAAGAATATCGTTTGTCTCCTAGGGAATTTTTTCCATCACGTGTCCTCATCCAGATATTTTTCTTGTGGCTAGAATTGAAAAAGTCCTTCAGGGGAGCATTACACATGGTGCAGAGCCATACATGAAGAGTTCAGATTCCTCTAAGGTATGGATATGGTGTTGATGCTCTGTTGTGATAAGTCTGTTCAGAAAAGAAGGGCTTACTGTCAAGATAGGCTTCAAGAAATCAGTAAAGTTATATTTATACTCCAACAGATGTAAGCTATTCTACATAGATTTACTCACATTTACTCACATTGCACCTTATGTTCTCAGTTTTCAGTGAAAAATGCTCCTCTGTGTTAAGTAAAATGCTTTATTTGGCAATGCTCTTCTGAAGTAATTTGCAAAGAAATTATTAGAGGGGGTATAGCACAGTGGCAGAGCATTTGACTGCAAAGAAATTATTAGCTTACTGGCAAGTTTTCTTTTAGTGCCGTGTGTGTGTGTGTGTGTGTGTGTGTGTGTGTGTGTATTCATATAGAGCTCATTCCACTTGTCCGTATGTCTGTGAGGTTCTGGAATTATGTTAAGATCTAGTTCACTTGTATTCATGAGACTGGAGACCAAGAAATCATCAGACATTGGCTTGGAGGTGACTGCATTGATTCCAACCCACTTATGTCTTGTCAGTTGGGCAAATGATGGTGGCAGAGGTGGTATCACCTTAGGTAGAAGGGAAAGGAAACAAACTAGATGTCTTTGTGCAAAGGAGCCCTCAATATCCCAGCAGTTCTTTGTGTGGTCATGCTAGAGACTGCATGAACAGGAGAAGCCATTTTCTTTCAAACTTTAGAAAACCGAATTTAATAGGGCTTTCTTTAGCTGCTCTGTCTCCCATAGCGAGAGTGGCCAGAGAGCACTTGACTGTCACTTTCTTTCTTTCTTCCTTCCTTCCTTTTTATTTCTTCTTTTTTATATATTTTATTTATTTATTTTCCTTTTTGTTGCCCTTGTTTTTCATTGTTGTTGTAGTTATTATTGTTGTTGTTATTGATGTCGTTGTTGTTGGATAGGACAGAGAGAAATGGAGAGAGGAGGGGAAAACAGAGGGGGAGAGAAAGATAGACACCTGAAGACCTGCTTCACCACTTGAGAAGCGACTCCCCTGCAGGTGGGGACCTGGGGTCTTTCTTCCTTCCTTCCTAACTTCCTTCCTTCCTAACTTTCTTCCTTCCATCGTTCCTTCTTCCCTTTCTTCCTTTCTTTCTTCCTTCCTTTCTTTCATTCTTTCTTTCTTTCTTTCTTTCTTTCTTCTCCGTCTCCTTCTTCTTTTTTTTTTTTTTTTGTCTTCAGAGTTATCGCTGGGGCTCAGTGCCTGCACTATGAATCCACTGCTCCTGGCAGCCAACTTTTCCCCATTGTTGGTACTGCTATTGTTGTTGTAGAATAGGACAGAGAGAAATTGAGAGAGAAGGGAGAAATAAAGACACCTTCAGACCTGCTTCACTACTTTCAAAGCGACACCCCCCTGCAGGTGGGGAGCGGGGGCTCAAACTGGGATCCTTGTACCAGTCTTTGCGCTTCGTACTATGTGCGCTCAACCCAGTGAGTGCACTACCACCCAGCCCCAACTGTCACTTTATAGCATAATGAGCAGGCATGCCTGTTTGGAGTTAGCTGTTACTGATTGGTATTCCTGTACTCAATATCTAAATAAAATTAAGTATTTTAATTGTTTGATGTCTAGTGGGTTGTCATCCAATGACCCCAGTACATTGAAAGGACTGGTCCACTATAGGAGGAGCTACTGAGTTGATCCAGAGTGTTCTTTCTTCCTCTCTCTGACCACCTTCAGGACACATCACAGGCACATCCATCAAGAAGCAGGGGGAGTTGGGCGGTAGCGCAGCGGGTTAAGCGCACATAGCGCAAAGGCAAGGACCAGCATTAGGATCCCGGTTCGAGCTCACGGCTCCCCACCTGCAGGGGACTCGCTTCACAGGCAGTGAAGCAGGTCTGCAGGTGTCTATCTTTCTCTCCCCCTCTCTGTCTTCCCCTCCTCTCTCCATTTCTCTCTGTCCTATCTGACAACGACGACATCAGTAACTACAACAATAAAAAAAAAAAAAGAGGCAGGAAGGTCCTTAGGAGTCAGGTCCTAGGCTCTAGGAGTCAGATACATGGACACTTGTTATAAATTATGTCACATCCATCTGGACCCCAGTTGTCTCAGCTGTAGATGAAGGGAGAGTTTAGTGCCTGTCCCTGTCTTTCTCAGGGACAGTGCTGGTGGAACCAGACAGTGCTATGAGCAGCACCAATGCCTGCCGCCTGCAGAGCATTGCTACTGTCTCAGCCCCTCTTTACCTCATCGCTTCAGACTGCATGCCTAATGGCTGAGGAGAGCTTAGTAGAGATTGGCTTCTGGAGAAAGCAAGTTTGTTCATTTTGTTTTGTTTTTAATCAAGTCTGAAAACTGGATAGAAGTTTTTTTTTTTTTTAATATATTTTTAAAGCAGAACACTGCTCAACTCTAGCCTATGGCTAACATCTAATTCATGCCTACGATCAACCCTGGGGCCTCATAGCCTCAGGCAGGAAAGTCTTTTCCATAAGCACTATGCTATTTCCTACCCAATGGTATTTCTCTCCCACTTCCCATAAGATGCTCTTAAAATCGTTTATGTTTTCATTACTAATGAGTGAAGGTCTGAGATAGGATCTACTCCTCTGACTGCATCTGCAGCACATTTCCAAGGCCTGTGCCCACACTGCATTTTTGCTGCTTCTGCCCACCACATGCACATTTTGAAATCTGGCAGTTGTGTTGGTGTAAAAATCATATAGCAATGTGAGCTAGACTTAACATTCCACACTTCCCAAGTCCATTGAGCTTACGTGGGAAGTCTGCTCTCCCTATTATTATTACTTGTGGAATGTGACATTAGCCATGTGTGCGTTATTCCATGCATTTATTTTCCTGCCACAAAAGCATTACATTAAGCCAGAGATTAAGATTTAGCTTTCTTACCTCATGGTAGAGCTTTTGGCAGAGATATTGTACTATAGAGGAATTTGTTGGCTGTATTGAAAAGAATCTTCCATGTTGTACAAGATGGTCACGATCATCACATGGAGTAAATGTTTGTTTTGAAGGAAATTTTTATGATAAGGATATACTGTTGTGCATAATCAGTAGATTTTTAAAAATTATTTTTATTTATTTATTTGAGAGAGACAGAGAGAAACCAAGAAGGAAGGGGGAGATGCAGAGAGAGAAAGAGAGACACTTGCAGCACTGCTTCCCTGCTCACAAACTTCCCCCATGCAGGTGGGAACTGGGGATTTAAACCCAGGTCCTTGAATATTGTAATGTGTGCTTAAATGGTTGTGCCACTGCCTGACCCCAATAGATTTTGCAAAGAAAGGAAATTTCAAAAGGGGCTTTTTGCTTTCTCTGTCTAGATCATCATGTGAGTATTAACTCTGTGTGTGTGTGTGTGTGTGTGTGTGTGTGTGTGTGTGTTCTCTCTCTTATGTCCTAACATGAGTGTTCTCAGTTTTCCTGAATAAAATTTAAAATTGCTGAAAAAAAAAAAGGGAGTGGGTAAAATGAATTCTTCACACTGTCTTTCACACTTACTATGTTCTACTTGCTTCTGTTTTAAATGTAAGTGCTCAGTCCTCATTTATTACAGGGAAAATAAACCTTATTTGAAGTCTTGAAGTGTTTTTGCTTTAAATTTTATGTAAATATTGCCTTTTCCTTCATAAGCATAGTCATTGTTATTAAAACCCAAGAATCATCTTTTTTTCCCTACCTGAAGATGTTAAGGACAATTAATTTTGTGGGAAGGTAGATCATTTTGCCCCATGACTGTGCAACCCCAAGTCCCCACATAAAGACGCCCCACTTAAAAAAGAAATAGAGTGGAAAGGCTTCTGACATTACTCTTAGTCAAACCTTTATTTCAAGATTACTTATAGAGGCAGTGATTCCAACAGCACAATTGTGGTAGAAACAGATTTTTTTTTTCCTGGTTCACGTCATGCAGAAGAATATTATTTTAAAAAAGTATTTCATTAGGGAAACTGATTTATAGAATAGTTGTCGCCACATGGGTAAAATTTCTCATCTTTCTGTGACAGGTGTCTGCACATCACCCCCACCACCATCTTAAGTCCTCTCGACCACTGTGCACAAAACAGAATGTTTTATAACTCAAATCGATAGTTAAAAGTATGGTTCACACCCATCATTTTAAATATATGGGGAAGTAGAACTCAAATTTGATGGTGTAGAGAATCACACAGCTGGTTTCAGTTTGACCATTTGTTGTTCTTTTTTATTATTATTGATTTAATAATGATCGACAAGACCATAGGATAAGAGGGGTACAATTCCACACAGTTCCAACCACCAGAGTTTCGTGTCCCATCCCCTCCATTGGAAGCTTCCCTATTCTTTATCCCTCTGGGAGTATGAACCAAAGATCTCTATGGGGTGCAGAAGGTGGAAAGTGTGGCTTCTGTAATTGCTTTCCTGATGGACATGGGCATTGACAGGTTGATCCATACACCCAGCCTGTTTCTATCTTTCCCTAGCTGGGCAAGGCTCTGGAGAGGTGAGGTTCCAGGACACATTGTTGAGGTCATCTGCTCAGGGAAATCAGGTTGGCGTTATGAGAGCATCTGCAACTTGGTGGGTGAAAAAGCATTAAAATATAGAACAAATTGTTTAATAATCAGGAACCTAAAGGTAAGAATATAACAGATGAGACTTGTGGTCTCCATTTTGGAGAAAGCTAGTTAGGTCTATTTTAGGTCTATTCAAAGGGGCCCATGATGTTACTAATTTTTGCCTGAGCCTGACAGCTAACATGCAGTTGGTCTCAAAGTATTGTCTGGGTAGATGGTATCAGAGTTGGAAATAGGCATTTATTATTCTTTTAGATGAGTCTCCCATGTGAATACTCCTCAAACTTAATGCAGAATACAGGGGTCCTGATTGGAATTCGGGTTCTGACCCTGAAGATAGGGCCTAAGACTCTGCATTTCTGACAAGCACCTAGGCAGTGCTGTAACTCTACAGCACTACTTTGGTTCACGTGGTCTCTTACCTCTTTAAGAGAAGTTGGTCTGAATTTTATGTGCTTCAGTAATATAAATGACCTGTCTCCTGCCACTCTGACTGAGTCAAACTCCACATTGATAATGATGCAGTATTCCACGGCAAGGAAATCGGAGGGACCCAGGGTTGTATGTTTTAGTGATAAATGTGTAGTTAATTGATTGACCTGCCATATATGCATCATAGGCCAAAAGCAAGTCTACCTTACCTACCTTACCGTGCTTATCATGATTCGGTCAACCCACAATAAACCAAAATCAGTCATTTAGGAAGTAAAAATAGCAGCGATTTGTGCCTTGGGAGTAAGAATATTAGTAGTAAGTTGCAATACCTCACAACTGTATTATTGTTTCTTTAAGGTTGCTCAGAAGGTGCTGAAGAATGCAAAGCAAGCTTGCCAAAGACTGGGACAGTACAGAATGCCCTTTGCTTGGGCTGCACGGTAAAGGGAAACATCCTTTATACCTTCAACAGAAATAGAGACGTATGGGGCTGGGTGGTTGCACGCCTGGTTGAACACACATGTTACAATGCACAAGGACCCAGGCTCAAGCCTGGGAAAGCTTTGCAAGTGGTGAAGCAGTGTTGCAGGTGTCTCTCTGTCTCTCTCCCTATCACCCCTTTCCTTTCAATTTCTGGCTATCTCTATCCAATAAATAAATAAAGATAATTTAAAAAAATTTAAAAATAGAATATAGACTTATGGCAATAGATGAATGGATGGATGGATGGATAGATATATAGGTCCACTGATCTGTATTGCTCAGAGACAAAGAATATTCAAGTATGTAAAACTAAAAAGTAAGCATGTTGTATCAAAAACTATCATTCACTAGTGTCTCTGAAAGGAAAAATACTCAGCAGTAACTGTGTTGGGACTGGCAGATGAACAGGAGTGTTTTGTTGCACAGCTTGGGCTTCAGCTGAGAGTAGGATAACAACCTAGAAGGCAACAGACCATCTTTTTTATGTATTTATCTATTTTTTTATGGATTTAATAATGATTGACAAGATTATAGGGTAGGAGGGGCAGAATTCCCACCACCAGAAAGTTCCATATCCCGTCCCCTCCACTGCAAGCTTCCCTATTCTTTATCCTCTGGGAGCATGGACCAAAATTCTTTTTTTTTTTTTTTTATATTTATTTTCCATTTTGTTGACCTTGTTTTTTTTTTTTATTGTTGTAGTTATTATTGTTGTTGTTATTGATGTCATCATTGTTAGATAGGACAGAGAGAAATCGAGAGAGGAGGGGAACACAGAGAGGAGGAGAGAAAAATAGACACCTGCAGACCTGCTTCACCACCTGTGAAACGACTCCCCTGCAGGTGGGGAGCCGGGGGCTCGAACTGGGATCCTTACCCCGGTCCTTGCGCTTCACACCACACGCACTTAACCCACTGCGCTACCACCCAGCTCCTGGTCCAAAATTCTTTTTGGGGTGCAGAAGGTGGGAGTTCTTACTTCTGAAATTGATTTTCTGCTGGACATGGGCATTGGCAGGTAGATCCAGACCCGCAACCTGTTTCCGTCTTTCCCTATGGGGCAGGGCTCTGGAGACGTGGGGTTCCAGGACTCTGGTGAGGTCATTTGCCTAGGGATGTCAGGCTGGCGTCATGGTATCACCTGGCTGAAAAGCATTAAGATATAAAGTAGAACAAATTAATAACCAGGAACATAAAGATAATAATATAGCAGATGAGATTTGGGGTCTCCATTGTAGAAGAAGCTAGTAGGTCTATTTGAGGTATATTCCGTGACTTACTAATTTTTCCCTGAGCCCAACAGCTAACATGCAGTAAACTAAAGGTTTTGTCCGGGGAGATGTTGTCAGAGTTGGAAACAGGACTAGAAAGCTGGATCACAGCAGAGGGTAGCTCCCAAATACGGAAAAAGTATATAAATGCCATTAACTGTAGACCCCGTCAATCTGATCTGAGGCCCATGTCTACTCATATTCATCACAGGACCCTGTGTAACCTCTGCAACCCTGGTGGTCTGAGATCACATTCCATGATCATAGCTAGGAACATTCTAGGTTGCACTCATTTCAGGACCCATCTTCCTTGAGTGGCAGAGTATATTGACCCAACCTCCCTGGGAGAGTGGGGCAATCCCTACCATTGTTGTTCCACATTGAGGGCAGGGTCCTGTAGAGACCCCAAAGAGGATTTATGCAGACCATCTTTATTGGTGAGCTCTACTTGCTCAATATTCGCTGTTCCTGCTGATTCCTAATCACAAACCATTTGCTAGCAATATTTTCTATGTAAATTGAGTTAGTTGTGTTCATTCTCATAAATATTTTCCATGTTTTCAGATAATGAAATTTCTGCTGGCTACAGTCACAGGAATTATAATTAATCTTCACAGAGAAACCTGGGTTAACTTGGGGATTGATTTTAGTCTCTTGCAAACTTGGTTTAGAACTGTTGTTTTGTAATTTTAGGACATTGTTTAAGGATGCATCTGGAAACCTTGACAAAAATGCCAGATTTTCTGCTCTCTACAGACAAGACAGCAATAAGCTATCCAATGACGACATGCTCAAGCTACTCGCAGACTTTCGGAAGTGAGTTTCAAGGCCTTATTTTTACACATAAAAATAGAAGTGGGGATACTTTAATTGTTTGATTCAAACCTGATAGGATGTGTTGGATGAACTTGTAACATAGTGACTAATTCAGTGATTTCTTTCAAAGAAAAATATTTCACATTTCTTTCAGTCGTCTATTAAGGTTTTTGTTTGTTTGTTTGTTTGTTTTTTTATGGCACCAAAGCTCTTATGGAAGGTTTTACAGAATTTATTTAGAAATTTAGACTCAGAAAAAAAAAAACCCCAAACCATCATAATTCACTTTCTTTATTCATGTGCAATCATGGAAGCTTTAAGTGGGAAGTAAAAAGTTACCCAGTTCCACACATTGGACGTAGCAGCTAGCATGGTCATTTTGTCCTATATGACTATTTTTTAATGATTTATCTAATTGTTGCTGTTGAGTTATTGCTGGGGCTCATGCCTGCTGAAATCTACCTTTCCTGGTGGCCATTTTTACCCCCCTTTCTTTTTTATTAGATGTGACACAGAAGCTGAGAGGGGATGGGGAGATAAAGATGAGTAGATGCGGTAGCGCAACGGGTTAAGCACACATGGTGCAAAGCACGTGGACCGCCATAAGGATCCCAGTTCGAGCCCCCAGCTCCCCACCTGCACGTCGGGGGGGGGGGGTCGGGGGTCGCTTCATAGGTGGTGAAGCAGGTCTGCAGGTGTCTTTCTTTCTCTATCTTCCCCTCCTCTCTCCATTTCTCTCTGCCCTGTCCGACGACGACAGCAATAATAACAACAGCTTAAACAACAAGGACAACAAAAGGGAAAAAATAGCTTCCAGGAACAGTAGATTCATAGTCCAGGCACTGAGCCCCAGTAATAACCCTGGAGACAGAATACATATATGATAACAAGAGACACTTGCAGCACTGCTTCACCATTCCTGAAGCTTCCCCACTATGGATGGGGAGTTGGGGCTCAAACCTGGGTCCTTGTGCACGGTGATGTGTGCACTCAAACAGGTGTGCCACCACTCAGGCCCCAGGGTTTATTTAATGGCTTGGAGGGAGAGAGCTAGAGCATCACTGTGGTACATGCCCTGGTGGGGATCGAATTTGAGTCCTTATACTTGGGCGTTTATCACTCTATCCACTATTCGATTTCCTGGGCCACCTATATGACTGCTTTTATACCTGTTTCTCCATCTAGCTAGCTCTTTGCTCGTCCATGTATGTCTTTTCATTGAAACAAGACACATATAAAGTAGATTATTTTCAAAAATAAGATCAGAGATGATACATGTTCTCTTTCTTAGTGATACAGTGTTAGCACCTTCCTAAATGGATACATACAGTCTCACATCATGATTATTAAGAGATGTATGATGATAATCTATTGGGAAGTTATAAACTATTTAACTAAAGGTGGTCGGGTTTTTGAAATAGTCTGCTTTTGGGTGCTGGGAGATAGCTCACCCAGTAGAGCCTGTGCCTTGCCATACATGAGGCCTTGGGGTCAAGCCTTGGTATCATATGGAGTGCCACGCATGATAGAACTGTGCTGTGCTGTTTCTCCCTTATCTCTGTATCTGTACCTCCCTTCTTACTTTCTTTCTCAAAAAATTAATTAATTAATAAGGAATAGAAAATTGGACCACTCAGCAGTACTGCACACGTGTGAGACGCTTAGTTTATTTCCCCAGCACTGCACTAGGAAAAGGGCGGTTAAGGTACCTGTATCACGCATGAGGTGACCCAGCTTTGACCCTCAGGCCACCACTTGGAAGCACCTTCAGCGAGGAGCTTCACAAGCAGTGGACGGGGTTGCAGCAGCTTTCCTCTCTTTCCATCTCTCTCTCTCCCTTTCTGTCTCTCTGTTGCTCACAATCTACCTAGAGGAAAGAAAGGGGGCACTAGGAGTGGTGGAGTCATCAGGCACTGAGCTTCAGCAAAAACCCTGGTGGCAATAGATAAATAAATAAGGCACCACATTTTATTTTGTAAGACTGAAAATTTCCTGGGACGCAGATTTTTTTAAATGACAGTAATCACTGTACGACAATCTAGTATGCATAATAATAGGTTGGTTATTCACTATCAATAAGTCAATCTTTTTGAAAGATGCTGATTATGACTGTTTAGAATTCTGAAAGTTCAAAAGTGTGCAAAGTAAGAAAAAAACAACTATAAAGTAAGTTAATTTAGCTGTTCATGAGTTCCAAGAAAACTGAAAATATTTTTGATATGCAAATTTTAAAAATGAAACCTAAATGTGCCCAGGACATAGAAAGCATAGCAGATGACTCTTAAATTTTTTCTACTTCATGACTTTCTAAGACCCTGAGCTCTTTCTTATTCCCAGAATTTTTCTAGAAAATGTTATCAGTTCAGAAGTGAACATCTTATGTTCACAAGAGCAGATTGTCAGCTAGACTGACTTCCAGCTTATAATGTTGGGTGTGTTCCCTAGCCTCTTTGCTTCATTGCAATTGTGTCTCCATCCCCACCCCCACCCCTACCCCCACTCCTACCACCACCCCCCAAATTAAGATTTTAAAAATTCTGGTACCTAAGAATGTAACTTTACTTGAAAATAGAGTCTTTGCTGATATAAGAAGAGGTCACTAGAATTGACCCTAGGCCAATAAACAGAGACATCTAGGATGACAGCTGCATACAGAGTGAGTTACAGCTATGTATGTATGTGGTGGATACCAGTTACACTTACAGTGGTCATTTCACAATGTATACAAAGGCCCAGTCATTTTGTGCAAGTGAAGCTGCCAAGTCCAGACTGAGTTGAGCTATAAGAATAAAATTCATATCTGGCTTTGAAGAATTAGAAAGAATTTTTATACTTATTATATACTGTAATGATAATATTGTGGATATATCTGGCTAAATAAATGTATTCTTTTTTTAATTTTTAATATTTATTTACTTATTTTCCCTTTTGTTGCCCTTGTTGGTTTTTATTATTGTTGTAGTTATTATTGTTGTTGTTATTGATGCCACCATTGTTAGATAGGACCGAGAGAAATGGAGAGAGGGGGAGAGAAAGATAGACACCTGCAGACCTGCTTCACCGCCTATGAAGCGACTCTCCTGCAGGTGGGGACCCGGGGGCTCAAACCGGGATCCTTATGGTCCTTGTGCTTTGCGCCACATGCGCTTAACCCGCTGCGCTCCTGCTGGACCCCCAATAAATGTATTCTTAAAACCAGTTTTACCAGGGTGGCCGAGTGGTGGCGCACCTAGTTGAGCGCACATCTTACAATGCGTAAGGACCTAGGTTCAAGCTCCCAGTCCCCACCTGCAGGGGGAAACTTCACGAGTGGTGAAGCAGTGTTGCAGGTGTCTCTGTCTCTCCCCCCTCTTATCTTCCCATTCCCTCTCGATTTCTGTCTCTATCCAGTAAATAGATAATTTACTCTTTTTACCTTTTTTTAATATGGCTACCAAAAAAGCATAAATTTATTTTTGTGTCTTACATTTGTATTTTTTTAAATTTTTATTTATAAAATGGAAATATTGACAATACCATAGGGTAAGAGGGGTACAGTTTCACACAATTTCCACCACCAGAACTCTGTATCCCATCCCCTCCCTTAATAGCTTTCCTATTCTTTATCTCTGGGAATATGGACCCAGGGTCATTGTGGGATGCAGAAGGTGGAAGGTCTGGCTTCTGTAATTTTTTCCCCACTGAACATGGACATTGACAGGTTGACCCATACTACCAGCCTGTCTCTCTCTTTCCCTAGTGGGGCAGGGCTCTGGGGAGATGGGGATCCAGGACACATTGGTGGAGTCGTCTGCCCAGGGAAGTCAGGTTGGCATCATGTTTGCATCTGTAACCTGGTGGCTGAAAAAGCGTTAAGATATAAAGCAGAACAAATTGTTTAATAATCAGAAACCTAAAAGCAAGAATATTGCAGATGAAGATTTGGGGTCTCCGTTTTGGAAATAGCTAGTAGGTCTACTTTAGGTATATTACAAGGGGCCCATGACTTTACTAGTTTTTGCCTGAGCCTGACATCTAATATGCAGGTGGACCCAGGTTATTGTCTTGGGAGATGGTGTCATAGTTGGAAAAAGGACTAGAAAGCTGGATCAGGTAAGAGAGTAGCTCCCAAATATGGGAAAAATATATGATTATTTTTTTTTAATTTTTTTTTTTTACTGGTGGCCTGCAAGGCCAGCAGACCTGCCCTGGCCCCTCGTGTGGTTGTGTTTTCTTAGAAGTGCTGCTCTGAAGCTTAGATCGGACCTAATTTATGTTTGATTTTTCTTCTTTCTTTTGTAGACCTGAGAAGATGGCTAAACTCCCAGTGATTCTGGGCAATCTGGACATTACAATCGATAATGTCTCCTCAGACTTCCCTAGTAAGTGTGAATTCTGTGTCCTCAACAGACAAAATGTTCTTTGATTATTTTTCCTCCTTTAATTTGTCTTTCTACTTTTTTTTTTTAAGATTATGTCAACTCATCATATATTCCCATGAAGCAATTTGAAACCTGCAGTAAATCTCCACTCACATTTGAAGTGGAGGAGTTTGTGCCCTGCATACCAAAACATACTCAGCCTTATACCATCTACAACAATCACCTCTATGTGTATCCCAAGTACTTGAAATATGACAGTCAGAAGTCTTTTGCCAAGGTGAGTACAAAGATGGTTTCAATGTTTTATGTTAAACTCTAGTAAGATTGATTTCTTATATTCTTTCATAAATATTTATAAATTCTGACGTGTCAGTTTAACTGTATTCTTTAAATTTTGCTGCAGGCCAGAAATATTGCAATTTGCATTGAATTCAAAGATTCAGATGAAGAAGATTCTCAGCCTCTGAAGGTTTGTTTTTGTATGTGTCTCTACGCATACTTTGATTTCTTTTTCCCATTTTGAAAACCAGTTGCTTGATATTACACAGCTAAGGGAACATAACACATTTAAATTAATAAAAATGTGACATCACCCTATACAACCACATATACTGAACCTTGCAAAATACAAGATTTAGTTTCTGCTCATAATTGAGTGTTTCTGGTTTGTTACATAATAAACCAAGTTTTCTTATACATATTCATTTTAGTAAATATATTCTATATCTACTATAAGCTAGTTATGGTGTGCTAAGAATCAAGATACTAGTAATACTGATAACAGAAATAATAGTAGTATGTTTGTATTTATTAGATGTATATTTTTCTATAGTAAAGTAGCAGATTACTATTCGTAAAGCTTGTACAATGCTTATATATTTCAGATTTGCTCTTAGTGCCTTTTGGGCATTAAATGCCTCTATGTCTCTAAAACAGTTTTTTGGATTAAGTATGATGTTTTACCATTATTATTTTATTTGCTGCGTTTTTGTACCTATGAGATTTCACTGCTCTGGGTGGACTCTTTACTTTTTTTTTTTTTTCCTTTTTGAATAGAGAGAGAAAGAGGCAGAGTAGTGGAATGCCGGGATAGCCTGAGGGTACTTCTTCCCGAGCTAGTGCTCTCTGGGTTGGAGAGAACTCAACTGGAGCTGATCTAGGCTGCTGTGTGGGAGAGGGATCAGGAACGCGTGCTGCACCAACTTCCGCAGGAGATACACTCTGGAACTCTCGGAGCCGGAAAGCAATTTCCAAGTGTCTTTAATCAGAAGAGCAGCTGTTTTTATACTCTCCAAGTAGGGTGGAAACAGGATGTGATATAGAGAGGGTGGAGAGAAAAGTGACTGGTGAAAATCAGAGTGTGACAAGGAGGGGGCGGAACAGGCGAGAATCCTATAACTGAACCACCAATGCCCTGGAGTGCTTTATGTAAAAGTGATTTATGTAAATAGACCAAACCTTTGGATCAGTAAATCCCTATATAGCCATATGGATAAGAAGAAGCCAGGGGGAGATGGCAACTACCCAACATCTCCCCCTTTCTTTTTAACTTTTTGCCATAGTATCAGGAGTGTGGAGCACTTTGTGAGGCAGGGAGACTGATAAGAGGCACACCTTTTTTGGGGTTCTACTGTCCCTCCTTGCTCAACCTCTCCGTGGAGAGAGAGACTAACAGGATTGACACACCCCTCAGGCTCAAGCCCTTCCAAGCTCAACCATATCCTCACAATTCCCCAACATCTTCCTCTTACTTAATGGCCATATATAACTGGGTCAATGTCTGTAAAAGGCTTCATCTCTGTCAGGGGAATAGCAGTGTAGGGGTGAACGGAAACCTGTTGGGAAGAAAGCAGAATGATAGTGTGTAAGTGTCTTTAAAAAGAACTAGCACAAGACGGAGGGATAAGTAAGAGTAGCAAGAGACAGAGTGAGCCTGATGGGTGGAGGAGTGGGGGCCTGATAAGCCGAGGGGCTAGAGGGGTGATCTGGCATTGCAAAATCCCGAGTCAGCCTGCTACAGTCATTCTTCAAGAAGTCCAGGAGTATAAAAGGAGTGTCCAGCAAGTTCTATAGAAGCATCAGTCCAATGTCAACGGCCAGGAAATAAATGCCACACGTCTATCTTGATGGAGGAGGACGGCCACCGGAACTTTTCTTCTCTGTAGAGAGTGACCTGGAACCGCCAAAACATGATGGGCGAAACAGAAGCAGGAAGAGCAGACACCGATGGTTGAGAGAAAGGCAGTAGGAAAGTCTTGTCCTTCGGAGTCTGTGAATCAGGTTCTCCAGATCGTGTCAGGTCACATCATGGGTTTCTGGGGATGGCTGTAATTGTGGGTGATGTCAGAGGTCAGGGGTCCAAGATGGATTTCTGGGGATTCTATATGAGCAGATGCTTCATTATGCGAAGGCTTGTCATAGCTGTAGTCAATTACTTATGAAAAAACTTTGTAACAAATTAGAAGTTTACTACAATTGATAACTCAATGATTATAACTGGTTTAGGTACCTTTATAATTTTGTGTAAAGGTCATCTTACGTGACCTCATGTAGCAGTCTTTATATAGCAAAGTTTTCATACCGAGTTTAAGTTACATATATTGATTCTTGACTATTTTTACATTGGGTTTTTAAGCAAACTCAGGTTACTAGAGTTAACATATTTTAGTGACAATTTTTTTTTTTTTTTTTTTTGGTACATTTACAATATCAGATTGATGCCAAATTTGTTGTGGATTAATTTCCACAAGATAGCTTACAGGACATTTTTGGGGGCCCTCCAAAAATGTCCTGTATAGAGAATTTGTATTTTAACTTAGGAGATGATGAATTGTCACATTGAATATTTAGAGTTTTACCTTAAACACTCAGTTACTTAAATGAATTGATTTTACCTCTTCTCGTAAAAATGTAACTTCGAAGTTACGATTTAACTGTCAAGTTAATGTTTACCAAACTTGAAACACGCATATTAAATATATAGTTTATAACACACAGGAGGAGAAAAACTTGTAAATAAGATATATCATTTCAAATGTGAATTTAGAACTACTGTCATAGTTGAACCATCTTTACTCACACAGTTTAAGACTAAACATTTCATATTGATATCAAGACTTAAAAAAGAAATCAAAAGGGGGAATGAACAATTTTTGGACTGTTTCTGGACGTCTCCAGAAACCATGGCTGCGTCCAGCCGTTTGATATAAAGTCAGTTAACTTTCAGAGTACTCTGAGCACAATGGGTCATACAAAAATTTTGGTCACTCAACTCACTCAATTTTTTTTTTTCACTCACTCACTCACAAAACACAACTGGCCAGTCATAGCATAAGACATTCATTCGGGGGGGGGGAGAGTTCTGTGAATCAGATTTTTTTTTTTTTTTTGATTCTGCCATGCTGTATTATGGATCCTGGGGTGCATCCTGTAGCCAGTCCTCTTGCAGCCAGTCTTCTTGCAGTGTTTCTTGTTCTTCAGGGATATCAGCACCATCATGTGGGTATTGCCGGACATGGCGGGCAGGAACCCAAACAGGCTTGGAGTAATTTTGTGGAAAAATACATGCGAAACCCCTCCCCATAGTCAACAGGGGGTCAGGTCCTTTTCAAATTTTATCAAGTGGGTCTTTCCATTTGACTTTAATAGCTGGGAGGGTGGGTGGTGTTTGCCAATGAAGAATTATAGGAGGTTGGTCGGAGTTTTTGTAAATATTAAAGAGATTTAATGTAGTTAAGGCTTTTGCCAGCTGGATATTAGGGGGGTACATTTCCCCTTTTTCTTTATTTAATTGAGCCTTAAGAGTTTGATGGGCCCTCTCAACAATGCCTTGTCCCTGTGGATTATACGGAATGCCTGTAGTATGAGTAATGTTCCAGAGGGAACAAAAATCTTTAAATTGTTTGCTGGTAAAAGCAGGTCCATTATCCGTTTTAAGTTGAAGAGGTAAGCCCATTACAGCAAAACAGGAGAGCATATGGCTTATAAGCTTTTTTGAGTTTTCTCCAGTCTGAGCTGTAGCCCACATAAACTTAGAGAAGATATCAATTGAGACGAACACATATTTTTGTTTGCCAAAGTTAGGTATGTGGGTAACATCAATTTGCCAAAGAGCGTTGGCTTTTAAACCTCGAGGATTAACCCCTAGAGTCTGAATAGCAGGTGTTTTGATTAGACCTGCACAGGAGGAACATGTAGCAAGAATACGTTTTAACTGTGGCAGAGGAATATCAGGAAATCGAGCTCGAAGACCTTTAAGATTAACATGGGTTAGGGAATGAAAGTCAGCAGGATTAGAGACAGAGGCTAGGAGAATTCCTGTGGAGGCAAGGCGGTCAGCTGCAGCATTCCCTTCGGACAGGGGACCAGGAAGAGGGCTGTGGGAACGTAGGTGCTGAACATACAGTGGATGGGTTCGAGAACAGAGCATAGAGGCAATTTGAATTAAAAGAGGAGAAAGTGGGTTGTCATCAATTCTTACATAAGATCGAGCAAGCCATGGAAGTAAGTTAACAGTATACACACTGTCAGAAAAAAGGTTGAAGGATTCTGGTACAGCTTTTAATGCAAGGAAAACAGCATAAAGTTCTTTGTACTGAGGGGAATTATCAGGAAGTTCAGTAAAGAGAGGTTTGGGGTATTGCTGGTCTGGATAATATATAAGGGCAGCAGCTCCCTTTTTTCCACCATCAGTGAACACTGTAGGAGCAGAGGGGATGGGATCTCGAGAGAAAAGTTTAGGTACTAGTAGAGGCAACAGAGTTAAAGAAGCTATCAAATTATTAGAGGGAAAATGATTATCTAATTGTCCTGGAAAACCCATTAAACTTATGGCAAAACGAGAATGGTGGCGTATGAGCCATTCTGTATCAGTGAGAGAAAAGGGAAGAATGATTGAATCTGGTTCCCTTCCTAAGACCTGAACTGATCTGTTTCTTCCTTGGCGAACCATAAATGCTAAGGCATCAATCTCGGTAAGGAGTCTTGGAGCTCCGCCTACTGGCGTATGAAGCCATTCGAGAACGCCATGTTTCTGCCACAATGCCCCCACTACCGTGGGGGTGGAGTTAAAGATTAGAAGATTTACTGGAGAGGAGGGGGAGAATCGAACGAGGTGCATGTCCTGGAGAGCCTGGTTAACTTTTTCCAGAGCCAAGGATGCTTCGGGGGTTAACATACGCTTTGAGGAGGGCTGTTTGTTTCCTTTTAACAGATCGAACAGTGGTTGCAGGCAGCTCGTAGGCAGATAAAGATACTGCCTAAGCCAATTCAAATTTCCAAGAAAACTTTGTAAAGAAGCAAGAGTGAGATTAGAAGGAAAAGTAACACAAGGTTTTAAAGGACGAATCTGCGTTAGGGAAATCTCTGAGCCTAAGAAAGATATTGGAGGGATTAGCTGTATCTTCTCAGGAGCTACATTAAGTCCACTTCTCTTTAAGGCAGGGATTAGAAAATCACGTAGGGCGGAGAGATCTGTATCTAATTCTCCCCATATTAACACGTCATCCATATAATGAAAAACCTTAAGGCCCTTATGAATATATGGAAAAAGGGCAGATTTAACAACCTCTTGACAAATAGTAGGACTATTAGCCATGCCCTGGGGCAGTACCACCCATTCAAATCTATCGGCAGGGCTGGCATTATTAATAGAAGGAACAGAGAAAGCAAAACGTTTACAATCTTGTGGGTGTAAGGGAATAGAGAAAAAACAATCCTGTATATCAATAGCTATGATTGGAATTCCTGTGGGAATTGCGGAAGCAAGAGGCAAACCCCTTTGGGGGGAGCCCCAAACCTGCATGGTTTTATTAACTGCACGAAGATCTTGGAGGAGGCGCCATTTTCCTGAGCGCTTTTTAATTACAAAGACTGGAGTATTCCATGGGCTCCGAGAATGACGAATGTGTCCCAACGATAACTGCTCTTGGACGAGTTTTTTTTAAATTTCTAGCTTCTCCCTAGGCAAAGGCCACTGTTCCACCCAGACAGGCTCATTAGAAAGCCAATCTAAGCGGGGAGTTCTGTTACGAACAGTGGCAGTTAGTATTGGGGGTGCTGGTTGGGTCTAGCAGTCTCACAGGAGTGAGTGTGGTGTCCTGCAGAGGTGTCTGAGGATATCACTACATCTAAAGATTCCAGCAAGTCTCTTCCCAATAAATTGGTGCTTATATCAGCTATTAAAGGCTGAAAGCGTCCGGTAGTCCCTTCTGGATCTTCCCACACAAGGGAATCTCGTGTGCGGAATGCCTGAGTCAATCCTCCAACACCATGTAAGCGTGGTCCTGGGAGGAGTTCCCAACTCTGGGGAACCTCTGCTTGTCTTAATATTGTCTTATCTGCTCCCGTGTCAATCAAACACTTAAAAGGAATATTACCAATCTTTACTGTCATAGTTGGGTGACCCCTTTCTAAAACAGGGGTGGTCCATAAAATCTCAGGCTCTGAATTCGAGCTGTTCTCTTGCTCTAGCCGGTTATTTCTATGCTGGAAGTTCCCACATACCACGGGTTCCTCCTTCTGCTCACCCTCTGTTATTGTTACTTGGCGTGGTGGGTATAGCGACGGATTGGGTCCCAAGCTGGGCTTCTGTTTGTGGAAGAAGGGCACAGCACCAAGCGGGCGACCTGCTTCCTTCCCTCTTGGGGGCGGGGCTAAGGGAAGCCCCATACCTAGTTTAAATCCCTGTTTACATTTGGCAGAGGCGTGCCGTTCCTATGGAACCTTGACCAACAATCTCTCCTCCAGTGAAATCCTTTCTGGCATCTGGGACAAGGCATTCGTGGTCTCTGATTCCCTGTCTGGAGGCGGGGTTGCCCTGATTGGAGGCGGGGTTGCCCTGACTGGAGGCGGGGTTGCGGTCTATTTTCTGGACATTGGTTACGCCAATGCCCTTGGCGACCGCACTGAAAGCAAGCTCCTTTTTGCTTATGTAAGGTAGCTGCATAGGCCTGTAACATAGGTCCTTGAAAAGAGCTTGATCTGAGATCCTGTGTAGCTAGAATCCAAGTATCTGGGTGTTCATTTTTAAGAGTGATACAGGCCTGTCGAAAATGTGGAAGCATTCCATCCCAGACTATGGATCGCAGAAGGAGAAAACGAGCGTCAGGATTATAAATCTTCCTTTCCAAACTCGACTGGACCCTGGCAATGAATTTAGCGAGGGATTCATCAGGTTCTTGTTGCAGGGAGAGAATGGGGGCTGAGGCTGCTCCCATGGGTGGTGTTAATCGCTCCCATGCTTTTAATGCACACAGGCGTACTTGATCAAAATACCCCGCTGGAAACTTGGCTTCCGCCTGTTGAATCCCTGTTTCTAATTGGCCTGTTCCAAACAATGCATCAAAATTACCCTCTGGCTGATTTTGAATATTTTTCCGCGATTGTTGTAAACATTCATCGCGAAAGAATGCCTCCCATTGCAGGAAGAGGGGGCCTGGGAGCGTAGCACGAGTCACATCTCTCCAATCTTGAGGGGTATTAAGGTTCTGAAGCAGGCCTTGTAAAATGGACCTGGTCCATGGGGCATGAACACCGTCATCTTTGATAGCCTGGCGTAGTTCCTTCAGGTCTGTGGCGGAATATGGATACCAGGCCTGAGGTTTTTGTCTATTGGGGGCAACATTGACCGGAAATGTGTGGACTTCCTCTGATAAGTGTGTAGTGGTAGGAGGAGTCACTGAAGTGGAAGCTTCTGGACAAGTGGCCGAAGAAGTGGTTTTGGAGGCTACAGGAGAATTCGGACATGTGTCTATCAAAACAGGGTGGGGTGAAGAAGCAGCCGTGGAGGCAGCAGGAGGTTCCGGACACGTGTCTGCCAAAATGGGGGTGGCCGAAGAAGTGGCTGTGGAGTCCAAAGGAGAATTCGGACACGTGTCTGCCAAAATAGGGGCCTCAGGGCAAGATGCCAAAATAGGGGCCTCAGGGCAAGATGCAGAGGAATTAGGGTGGGTCAAGATCACAACAGGCCTTTGCTTCTTCTTGTTTTTAAGGTGCTGGTTAAGTTCTATGATTACTTCCTTTATCTCTTGGACCTCAGCCTCTAGTTTCTTAAGCCTTTTGAGAGGTTGCCCTATATATCCCTTAAAAGCTGCTATGATGATCAACAGGATATAAGGTGAAGCCCCGAGAAAAATGTCCCAGATATATAAAAATTGTATACTGGAAAAAGAATGCAGGATTTGGAAAAGATTTTCCATGGTGGAAAGATCTCCGGAAAACAATAAAAAAGAAAAAAAATCACAGTGCCTTAACACAATATTGCAGATACCCAAAAGGTGTGTACTTATCTAAGATGTCTTCTTGTAAATCTGCTGCTTACGGGTCCCTGTTCCGGGCGCCAGATGCCGGGATAGCCTGAGGGTACTTCTTCCCGAGCTAGTGCTCTCTGGGTTGGAGAGAACTCAACTGGAGCTGATCTAGGCTGCTGTGTGGGAGAGGGATCAGGAACGCGTGCTGCACCAACTTCCGCAGGAGATACACTCTGGAACTCTCGGAGCCGGAAAGCAATTTCCAAGTGTCTTTAATCAGAAGAGCAGCTGTTTTTATACTCTCCAAGTAGGGTGGAAACAGGATGTGATATAGAGAGGGTGGAGAGAAAAGTGACTGGTGAAAATCAGAGTGTGACAAGGAGGGGGCGGAACAGGCGAGAATCCTATAACTGAACCACCAATGCCCTGGAGTGCTTTATGTAAAAGTGATTTATGTAAATAGACCAAACCTTTGGATCAGTAAATCCCTATATAGCCATATGGATAAGAAGAAGCCAGGGGGAGATGGCAACTACCCAACAGTGGAAAGGACTGCTTTGACATATATAGCCAAACTTACTAAGATTGAACTTACTAAGACCTCATGCCTGCAAGTCTTACGCTTGGCCCCCTGAGCTACCTTTCTAGCCACAGGCTGCGTTTTTAGATGAATGACTAGTGCACAGATTTGACTAAGTCAAACTTATGTTCAGACCCAGGTATTCTGATTCCATGGTTCAAAATCTTTACTGTAACCAATAAAAAAGACTTTCCAAGGAGGGAAGGAGGGCAAGATGCAAAAAGAAATAGGATATAGGGGGTGGGGGTAAGCGATGGTGCACCTGGTTAAGCACACGTAGTCTGAAGTGCAAGGACCTGCACAAGGATCCAGATTCGAGCCCAGCTCTCCACGAGCAGTGAAGCAGGTCTTCAAGTGTCTGTCTTTCTCTCTCCCTCTCTCCCTCTCCATCTCTACCTCCTCTCTCAATTTCTCTCTGTCCTGTCCCATAACAAAGGAAAAAATGGTTGCCAGGAGCAGTGGATTTATAGTGCTGGCACTGAGCCCCCAGAGGTAACCCTAGAGGAGAGAGAGAGAGAGAGAGAGACAGAGAGACAGAGAGAGGGGGGGGAGAAGAGAAATAGAAGACATTTAGTTTAGTGGTAAATACAGTTGTGCATAGGTCCTGGTATATATAGCATTATTGAAATGAATTGGAGGGGTGAGAGGGCACTAGAAATAATTATTATAGCAAAATGGTAAGAGAACTCAGAGGAAGGAGCCAGTTGGTCATTTCTTATAGGGTATGAGAAAACTTGCTGTGTGCACAAAGGAGGGAAATTACAAAAGCAAAGGCAGGGAAACATGAAAGGGCCCCCTGAGCAAGGCGTCTTCCATAGCATCAACAGGGAGAGTGGGAAAGGTAGAGAGGAGGGCTGGGAGTTGAGCTGCAGGGTAGGTCAGATGCTGCAGAGAAATGATGTGAGGGCCTGGAGTCTTGTAGGTAGAAGAAATAAATCAGAGGAGATTGTTATATTTCTTCTGTAGAAGTGTCTGTTTCTTAACCGCACGTGAGTGAATCTACTTGAACTAAATGCCACTGTTTGCTTCGGTTCCCGCTCTAGTGCATCTACGGAAGGCCTGGCGGTCCAGTGTTCACGAGAAGCGCCTTTGCTGCGGTGTTGCACCATCACCAAAACCCAGAATTTTATGATGAGGTAAGTGAGGTTTCTGAGGGAAAGCCCAGTTTAACAGCTTGCAAGGAAGACACCAAATTATTTGCTAAAGGAAAATTTGAGAGGAAATGCATACTCAACTGAAAAGTCACCTCACACCATGATGAAAATTACATTCATTGTAAATAATAAAAACTTGGAAACTGTCAAAGATAACAGAATAAAGAGTCAAAATTCTTCCTTTGCTGCCCCACTCCATGTTCTAACATTTTCTATACTTGTTACATTCGTTGATGTTACGGCTGAGTGTGCTCACGTAGAATCTTTTTTATTTACATTTTATCTTTGTGTGTGTGTGTCTGTGTGTGTGTGTGTGTGTTTTGCCAGAACACTTCTAAGCTGGTTTATGTTGGTGTGGGGGATTAAACCTGGGACCTCAGAGCTGCAGCCCTGAAAGTCTGTTTTGTGTAACCATTATACTATCTCCCCTGCCCCAAATATTTCTTTTTTTTTTTTTTTTTTTTTTATTTATTTTCCCTTTTGTTGCCCTTGTTGTTTAACAGTGTTGTGGTTATTGATGTCATCATTGTTGTTGGCTAGGACAGAGAGAAATGGAGAGAGGAGGGGAAGATAGAGAGGGGGAGAGAAAGATAGACACCTGCAGACCTGCTTCACCGCCTGTGAAGCGACTCCCCTGTAGGTGGGGAGCCGGGGGCTCGAACCGGGATATTTCTTAATATTAAGGGGTTTTTCATTTTTTTGTGTTTGGCTGGCAAGATTACTGCTGGGCCTTGGTGCCTATACAACTTCACTGTTCCCAAGAGCTAGTTTTCCCTTCCTTCCTTCCTTCCTTCCTCTTTCTTCCTTCCCCTTCCCTCCTTCTTTCCCTTCTTCCTTTACTTCTTTATTTCTCTCTTCCATTTGGCAGAGGTTGAGAGACAGAGAGAGATTGAGAGGGAGAGACAGATGGAGAGACACCTATAGCACTGCTCCACGACTTGTGATAGTTGGGGAATGACCCTCGTGCATGGTACCTTGTATACTCTGTCAGCTAAGTCACCACCTGGTCCCACTCATGTAGAATCTTAATTTAGTTCACTAAAAACTCCTATGTGGGGGGGCAGTGGTAGGGCACTGAGTTAAGTGCACATAATACTAAGTGCAAGGACCCAATCAAGGATCCCAGTTCGATCACCCAGATCCCCACCTGTAAGGGGGTCACTTCACAAGTAGTGAAGCAGGTCTGCAGTTGTCTTTTTTTTTTCCCTCCAGGGTATCGCTGGGGCTCCGTGCCTGCACTATGAATCCACTGCTTCTGGAGGCTATTTTTTCCCTTTTGTTGTTGTTGTTTATCATTGTGGTTGTTACTGCTGTCATTGTTGTTGGATAGGACAGAAAAGTCAAGATGGGGGGAAGACGGGGAGAGAAAGACAGATACCTGCAGACCTGCTTCACCACTTGTGAAGTGATCCCCCATGCATGTGGGAACTGGGGGCTCGAACTGGGATCCTTAGGCTGGTCCTTGAGCTTCACACCATGTGCGCTTAACCCGCTGTACTACTGCCAGCCCCCTGCAGGTGTCTTTCTCTCTCACTCTCTATGTCTGACCTATCAGATAAATGAATGAATAAATAAAGCGACTATGTGGGACCAGGCATCAGCTTTCTGGGTAGAGCATATACCTTGCCATGATCTATGTTTAAGCCTCAGCATCATGGACTGCACCAGGGGGCTCTCCACAGTGGTGAAGCAGAGCAGTGTAGGTCTCCTCTCACTCTGTGTCTAAATAAATTAATAAATAAATGAATGATAGAAAATTGAAACAGGGAAGCTTAAGTAGTGTGATGTACGCATAAGTCCTTGTGCCTCATACAAGCATAAATAGATGGTGGCAACGGCATGTAGACGCCTGTCACAGGGAGATAAGAATTATACCCGTGTGTCAACAAACATCCTGTAAAACACTATGTCCCCCACCAGGATGATTTGGGAAAAAAAAATAAACCAATAAAATAGAAAAAAAAAACAACTACTATGTAAACCCTCCTGTCAAATATTCTCCCCCACTTTTCCTATTATGCCTTGGCTGTTTGTGTCAGTTTGATAGTTTCTATTGTTCTCCAGTTCTCTGTAGTTGAAATGTCAACTCTCCCATTTGTGATTAGTGACTGTCTCCATCTAGCCAGGTGGATATGGTAAAAGAATTCAGACATGGGGGTTTATAAAGAGCGGATTATCTATTGCTCCCAATTCTGGGGGCTAGAGGTGCTAGATCAGGGTGCTAGCTTGGTCAGGTGTGGGCCATCTTCCAAATCACAGGCTCCTCAAACCTCACAAGGCAGAGGGTTGTCCTGGAGGGTATTTTTATAAGAGTACCGAGCCAATAGATGAGGAGTCCGTGTCCTGTAGGAGTTAAGATTTCAACTTGTGAATTTGGGGGAAAACAAGCGTTCAGACTCTTATCTGTGTATTTACTTACCATAATTTATAGCCCTGTGTTTCTTTGACTATAGTTGTTAATACCAGTTTGGAGACTAAATAAATGCATGTGTGTGCAGTAGGTGACACTTGGTGTGGCTGCTTTTATTCTTTTTTTTTCCCCTTGTTGTTATTGTTGTTATTGTTGTTGTTGTGTTGAATAGGACAGAGAGAAATTGGGGGAGGAGGGGGAGAAAAAGATAGACACCTGCAGACCTGCTGCACCGCTTGTGAAGCGACCCCCCTGCAGGTGGGGTGTCAGGGCCTGGAACCAGGATCCTTGAGCCAGTCCTTGCGCTTTGCGCATGTGTATTTAACTCACTGAGTTACCACCCGACCCCCATGACTGCTTTTTTTGGGGGGGACATTTGTTATTCTGTAATACTGAAAAGGTGGTTCTCTTTTCTTCCTTACAGATTAAAATAGAGTTGCCCACCCAGCTACACGAAAAGCATCACTTGTTGTTCACATTCTTCCATGTCAGCTGCGATAATTCAAACAAAGGAAGCACAAAGAAGAAGGATGTTGTTGAAACTCAAGGTTTGGAACCTCATCTTTCTTTTGATAGGCTTTCGTTTACACTTTAGATTCCTAAATTTTGTTTAAAAGCAGGTCTGTTACCCTTTCATGAAGGAGCCTCTGGATGACGTCAGTGAAGATAGCTTGCTTGGGTCGCACATGTGAACTTTTATAATATGGAGATTGGGTGGCGGGAACTGTGTGGAGTTGTACCCTCCTATCCTACGGTTTTGTTAATGTCTCCTTTCTTAAATAAATTTTTAAAAAAGATAATTTTAGAATTCTGATTCCAAAGAGATCAACATATATTGTAGACATGTTTTTCAGAGACCATGTTCAGGCCTTCTCAGGCAGTCTAGTAAGATCTGAGCTTTCATATACACACAGTGAATTTTTTTTTATTTTCAACAGTCGGCTACTCCTGGCTTCCTCTCCTGAAAGATGGAAGAGTGGTGACGAATGAGCAGCACGTTCCTGTCTCAGCTAATCTCCCAGCTGGCTACCTCGGCTACCAAGAGCTTGGAATGGGCAGGGTACAGGCCTCTGCAGTTGCTTTATAAACCCAAGGTCTTTGAGAAAAAAAAAATTCAGGTCAACTAGAACAATATCATGAAAAAGCACACCATATTCTTGCCATTCCTGGCACTGTGGTTCTAGTTGCTTATTTTCAAGTAAACACCAGTCCTTGTTGGGCAGCGCAGTTAATAGCTCTCACAGTCTGGAATTATAACTTGAGCATTTAATAAACACTGCGCTCCTGCTGGGAGATAGGGTGTTGGAGATACTGGGCAAGGCTAACTGTCCTTGCAAAGCAACCACACTCAAATAAAAGATGTGCTTTTAGGGTCTCTTGGAGGTTTTACAGGCTATTGGGAAGTTTCTTCTGACTTAGTGTGCACCTCTTCTCCACGTGGTGCTCCTTCCAGATATCTTACTGATTCATTAAAACCTGAGTCTTCTCAGATTCCCCCAACTGGTTTGCTAAGTTTTGTTCCTTCTAGCTATCTTTAAATTTTACTTATTTTTTAGCTTAAATGTTTATTTTATTTGATAGAACAGAGAGAACTTGACATAGAAAGGGAGAGAAAAACACCTGCAACACAACTTTACCACTTGTGAGGATTTTCCCTTGCAGGTGAGGACCAGGGACTTGAACCTGGGTCCTTATGCATGGTAATACATGCACTTAACCAGGTCCCTGCTATCTTAAGTTTTATAGACTTCACCTTAAAGCACAATTTGATATGGTCTGCTTAATTTTGTTTTGAATGATTTTTAATGTTACTCTGTATTTGAATAATGCTAAATTTGAAGCCCATTTGTAGGCAGATAGTTAAAATATTCCCATTAATGGTAATTCAGATGAACATCAGTTATAATTCCTAGTTCTGACATCTCTTTCATAATCCTGAACTCAGGGTTGGTTGAGCTGCAGCTAAAGAGAAAAGATCACTTTAAGCAAATCCAGCAAGAAAAGCATTGTATTTGGAGAAGAATAGGCAGACGGTTGTACTGATTGCATTCTTACCTGTGAGCCCGGAATGATTATTACTTCACTGAGATGCTTAGGCCTTTGACCCTCTCTTCTCTTCCCCCCACCACTAGTCATTACTCCCGTTGAGGATGGTGTCTAAAGCCATGATTACTAATCTGTTGGGATGTTTTCTCCCCTCACTATATTTTCAGCATTGTGGTCCAGAAATTAAATGGGTAGATGGAAGCAAGCCACTACTGAAAGTTTCAACTCATCTGGTTTCCACTGTGTATACTCAGGTTTGTGCCCTTCCCTTAGAATTGACAGCAAGTGCTCTATGAATGAATTTGCATGATTTCTCTGACCTCTCCTCCAAAAATGCTAATCTGGGCCAACAAAATACTGCACTGCTTTGCCATGTGCAAGACCCAGGTTCGAACCTGTCTTGTATGCAGTGATGTAGGTAAGTACTAAAATTATCACTTCTCAGCAACTCTGTTCTATCAGTGTATGATCTTTAAAATCTTTTCCGAAGGGCCAGCTAGATAGCTCACCTGGGATGGTGCCTGCTGTGCCTTGCATGCAAACCCAAGTTCAAGCCCTAGCCCCTCGGCACTGAGGAAGGCTGTAGTGCTGTGGTGTCTCTCCCTTCCTCCATTTTATTGTTTCTACCAGGGTTTTCACTAGGACTTTATGCCTGCATGATTCCACTGCTCCTGGTGGAGTATTTTTTGTTTGTTTTTGTTTATTTTCAGGTAGAAAGTAAGAGACAGAGAGGGAGAGAAAAAAATGAGAGACACGAAAGACCTGCTCTGCCACTTTGCCTGGTGCTCCCACGCGCTGTCCCAGGGCCTTGAACCTGGGTCCTTGGTGCATGGCAAGGTGTACTCTACCAACTGAGCTATCTTCAAGAGTGAAGCCCTAGCAGTGACAAAAAAAAATAATGATAGATTTATTCATTTATTTTGATGAGAAACAACAGAACATCACTAGGAAATGCAGTGCCAGGAATTGAACCTGGGCCTTCTACAAGCATTTTTTTTTTTTTTTTTTGCTCTACTAATGAGGCTCTCCTCTTTATTTTTTTATTTTTATTTTATTTTATTTTTACCTCCAAGGTTATTGCAGGGGTACGGTGCCTGCACTACGAATCCACTGCTCCTGGAGGCTATTTCTTCCCTTTTTGTAGCCCTTATTGTTTATCGTTGTTATTATTATTGTTGCTGCTGCTATTGTTGCTGTTGGATAGGACAGAGAGAAATCGAAAGAGGAGAGGAAGACAGGGGGAGAGAAAGACAGGCACCTGCAGACCTGCTTCACTGCTTGGGAAGTGACCCCCCTGCAGGTGGGGAGTGTGTGGGGGGGGCGAACCAGGATCCTTGCACCAGTCCTTGCACTTTGCTCCATGTATGCTTAGCCTGCTGTGTTACCACTCGGCTCCCTGATATTTTCATTTTTAAATGACCAGTTTTCGTTATCTAAACAAAACTTGATTGCTATAAGAAGCATACTTTTATAGCTAGGATATTTACATAGCTGATATACTAATATACTTTTTTTTGTTTTGTTTTTCTTCCAGGATCAGCATTTACATAATTTTTTCCAGTACTGTCAGAAAACTGAATCTGGAGCCCAAGCCTTGGGAAGTGAACTTGTAAAATACCTTAAGGTGTCAGGATTTTCTTAGTAACTTTACTCTCTAATGAGTTGGGATATGGTTGGGTTTTCCTTTTGGTGGTTAATTCTATCTTTCCTGTTAGAAACCTCACAATTACATTCTTCAGTGGTTTCATTTTGATAGTCTCTGTGAGATTTTAGATAGTGACAAGAAGAAGACAAGAAATAGTGCCAGTCCTGCCTTCGTCTTAGTGCCATGTTTGCTTTGTTCAGGTCAGACATGAAAGCACATCATTCCCCACTTAGAAACCGCTCCCATGCACAGGCCTTCCTGTTAGTTATTCTTGGGGGCCAGAATACCGTAATGAGAAACAGTGACTTGAGTCTTGCTGTGAAGTAGCTTGTATTTCACTGTATGAGCTAGTACAACCTTGCTGAATGCATGCTAGGTGGGTTAAAAAAAAACCCACCAGATATACTACACATAACCAGTCCTGGCTCTTGGAGGGAGTGAGATCAAGGTAAGGCTGATCTAGGGGTGTTTCATCCAGACTATGACTCCAGCGGTACATTTGAAAAAGTAGAGTAGCTAAAAGAGCAGTCCGGGTTTGGGGACCAAATACAGGAAATATGAGAAGTCAAAGAGAAGTTTATTTGATTTAAAAAGGGAAAAGGATTCTGAAATGACTACAGCACTCATCTGTTCTTCTGTAGAATTCTTCCGGATCCAAGTCTCAGTAGTCTAAATCAAGGCGTTTTCCCCCAGAGCTCTGGCTTATGGAGGTGTGGGGAATTGAACGTTGAACCTGGGACTTTGGAACCTCAGGCATAAGAATCTCACTATGCTGTCTATCCCCACACTAAAGTTTTTAATAGGTTGAATTCCTTTTTGGAATCTAGGGGGTGAATCTGTTTGATGTCCTTTTTTTAGGGCTTTTCTTTTTAAAGAATGCACTTTTTCAGTGACACTTGGCCCCTTCCTCCACCTCCAAGCCAACAGTGCTACATTTCTGATCATTCTTCTTTGATCACATCTGCCCAACTCTCCGTCCTCCTCCTTCCACTTTCAAGGACCCTAATATCATGCTCACTTTTATCTTTAATTTTCCTATCCTAAACACAGCTGATTGACACAAAAGTAGTCATAGATGCTGTGGACTGGAAGATGAACATTTTTGTCCCCTCTGTGGCCCACCCCTGCCTCCATTTATTTTGGATGAATGCTGTGCTAAGAGTTGGTCCACTTTGAAAAGATAACACGTGTCCTGGATTCCGTGTCTGCAGAGCCTGCACGCGATGGAAGGCCATGTAATGATCGCCTTCTTGCCCACCATCCTGAACCAGCTGTTCCGAGTCCTCACCAGAGCCACCCAGGAGGAAGTTGCCGTCAACGTAACACGGTAAGAGAGGAGGACAGGTGGATACTTTGACCCCGCTCAGTCTGTCCATACCTGGAGCTCTGTCATACATATCTGAGAAGCCAGTATGTGTCAAACATTATACGTAAGATGATTTTTTTTTGTGGTCCGCTACGCAGGGACCCCATCAAATCCCTTGTTTCCGACAGTGCCGATAGCATCCTCATTGTTCTGCAGCTACTGTGATAATGATGAAATGTTTCCATTTTCATACTACTATTCATTGCTTTATTCATTCCTGTGGTGTGTAGGGTCATTATTCATGTGGTTGCCCAGTGTCACGAGGAAGGATTGGAGAGCCACTTGAGGTCATATGTGAAGGTATGTAAAACACACTATCCCGATCATTTAAATCTGTGGCTCTCCAGTTTTCCTTCTAAGGTTATTTTTAGTTTGGCATTTACTTGGGGATGGAATCTTATCCTTCTGCTCTCTTTTCTGTACTTCATAGCCAGTGTTTGCACCTGAACCAGAGGAAATATAAGGAGGGATAGCATTCATTCATTCATTCATTCATTCATTCATTCACTCACTCACTTAGCCTCATTCTTTTGATAGTTCTGTCAGCAGATCTTACAGATAATGTGACTCAAAGAACATGGAATTTTAAAGAAATTCAAGCAGCTTTTTAAAAAAAATTATTATTATTATTATTATTATTATATTTATTTATTGGATACAAACAGCCAGAAATCGAGAGGAAGGGGGGAGATAGGGAGAGAGACAGACATCTGCTTCACCAC
Organism: Erinaceus europaeus; assembly: GCF_950295315.1. Lineage (NCBI taxonomy): Eukaryota > Metazoa > Chordata > Mammalia > Eulipotyphla > Erinaceidae > Erinaceus > Erinaceus europaeus. The sequence continues at coordinate 128,361,462 of NC_080166.1, read as the reverse complement.
TTGTGAAGCTTCCCAGCAGGTGGGGACTGGAGGCTTGAACCTGGGTCCTGGCACATTGTAATATGTGCACTCAACCAGATGTGCCACCACCTGGCCCCTTGAGCTGCTTTTGACTAAGCCTCTGACGTAGCATTTGTCTTCATTTTTTTTTTTTAATCTGAAATTCCCAGTGAAACTGCTTCTCACAAGATAGGATATTTAGCTCTGTCCACCATCAAACTGAATGACTGACTCTGTGAGACAGCAATAAATGCCATTAGAAAAACAGCAATGTTGTTCATATAGACTTTTAAGTCTACTTCATGGCAGTTACTATTCTGAAGTCTCGCCCATTTTGTTTATTACAGTATAGCGGTGTGTTTATTTTTTAAACAAAGTTTGAGTTCCTTTTTTCTTTTAATTTTATTAGTGATTTAATGTTGATTTACAAAAATATGAGATAATGGGTATAATTGCACACCATTCCCACCACCAGAGTTCTGTGTCCTCACTCCCTCCTTTGGAAACTGTAGTAGTTCTCCCAAGCTCACAGATGTGGCTTGACTTATTTCTATAACTATATATATTTGCCCATTTTTCTTCTATGGCCTCACCTTCTCTTTCTTTCTTCACCTACACCTATTGCTACTTCCAGTAGTACTTTCAATACTTTTTACTTTTATAGTACTTCCAATACTTTTTACCTCTTCTCTGTGAGTCTTGATGAAATTGGAGTTCAGAGCTCTCTGGTCATCTTCCCCTAGTATTTCTCCTCCTCTGGGGGTATGGACAAAAATTCTTTATGGGGTGCAGAAGGTGGGAGTTCTGGCTTCTATAATTGTGTCTCCGCTGAACATGGGCATTGGAGGGTCAATCCATATCCCAGCCTGTTTCTACCTTTCCCTAGTGGGGTAGGACTTTGGAGAGGGGATGTTCTAAGACACATTGGTGAGGTCATCTGTCCAGGGAAGTCAGGATGGAATTATGGTAGCATCTGCAACTTGGTGGCTGAAAAGGCAGTGATATATAAAGCAGGACAAAATGTTCAATAAACGGGAATCAAAAAGTAGGACTAGAGCAGATGAGAGTAGGAACCTTGGTGTGGAAAGAAGTGAGAAGTCTATTTTAGATATGTTCCTAGGGGTTCATGACTTTAGTAGTTTTTGTTTGAGCTTGATAGCTAACATGGAGGTGGACTAAGTATTGTATGGGAAGATGGTGTCAGAGTTGAGGAAAGGGCTAGAAAGCTGGATAAGGGCAGAAAGTAACTCCCAAATTTGAAGAAAGTATATAAATACTATTAACTGTTTATTGATTTGACCTAAGGCCCATATATACTCCTATTTAGCACAGGAGCCTGTGAAACCTCTGAGTCCCTTTCAGTCTGAGCTCACAGCCCATGGTTACAGCTAGAAACATTCTAGGCTACACTCAGTTCAGGACTAGTCTTCCTCAAGTGGCAGAGTAGGATGACCCAGCCTCCCTTCAGAGAGTAGGACAGCCCCTACCCCTGCTACTTGATCGTGAGGGAAAGGTCCTGGAGAGACCCCCCAAGAGATCTAATTATGACATTCCTGATGGAAGTGACCAGTGATGGTGGAGAGTGGGTTCTATTAGAGGTCTAGGCCCATTGTTTCTATGTGGGAATCCAAGGATTCCCTTACTAGGGCCCCAGATGGTAGGATGGCCTATTACTGAAAATTTGAGTTCTGGAGGTATCAGCTAATCACTGTCATGGAACACATTGAAGTCTTAGGGAGGTGGACCACTAGCCTGTGCTAGGTGATACACATCTTCTGCTGGGTTCCCTGACCACATCCCGGGACCCCTCTTTATGTTACATGGCAACCAGCCTTCTCACCTATGTCCACACCTTCCTCTCCTGCCTGTATATTGTCCTCTGATGCTCCATGGTCTCTAGCCTGTCTTTTAGCCCAACCTGGAGAACCAATGCACTAATGTACCACTCCCTTTTCTTTAAAGTATGCTTATAAGGCTGAGCCATATGTTGCTTCTGAATATAAGACAGTGCATGAAGAACTGGCCAAGTCCATGACCACAATTCTCAAGCCTTCTGCTGACTTCCTCACCAGCAACAAACTACTTAAGGTATTGGGAGCAAGCAGAGGGGAGGGTAACCTTGTGTGACTCTGGGCTACAAGGATGAAGGGCATTTCAACCCCCCACTATGATTAATTTGCCCTTTTTCCTTTAAAGATAGTTGCCACCTCCAAAAAAGTGGTAACAGCTTTAGTTATTCAACTAAATAAATGCTGCTTAAACTTGTGCTTCACTAATGTTGTGAAGTATTTACTGCAGTCAGCTCTTCATGGGCTTTTTAAAGGCCACTAATTGAATCTTTCAGTGCCTCATTTTGCATTGTGGCCAGCTGGGTTTATTCACCCAGGTTCCTAGTAGGGAGCATATCCATATTGCTGCAGGTGTAAAAACAGGTGCATGCCTGCCTCCTGCCTCAAGTCAGAATAACTCTCCAAGAGGTCTAGGTATGGTTACGGTCACACCTGCTTCATGTCAGCAACTGTCAAAGTGTAAATGTTGTCCTTCTAACTCATTGTTTATTTGATTCTCATTCTCCCTCCCCCTCCCCACCTTTTTTTCTTTCAGTACTCCTGGTTCTTCTTTGATGTTCTGATAAAATCCATGGCTCAGCATCTGATAGAGAACTCTAAAGTTAAGGTATGTCTAAAGTTAAGGTATTTTAAGTTAAGGTAGTTAACTCTAAAGTTAAGGTATGTCACTTTTTAACTAGGATTCTGCAAGTTGTTTTTTTTTATTTCTTTACTGGGGAATTAATGATTTACAGTTGACAGCAAAACACAATAGTTTGTACATGCATAACATCTCCCAGTTTTCCACATAACAGTTCAACCCATACTAGGTCCTCCTCTGCCATTATTTTGCAGGACCTTATCTCCAACAGTTCTTAAGGGAGAGTGTCTCTCACATATTTGTGGGACCGTTTATTCATGTCTTGTGGGTGCCAGTTACTGTACTGTTCTAAATGTGTCTCAGGTAATAAAACCAGCTGAGAGAAGGATCAGCCTTGCCTCTCATTTTATCAATGATAAAATTACTGTACTGATCTAAATGCGTCTCAGTTACTGTACTGTTCTAAATGCTTCTCAGATAATAAAACCAGCTGAGAGAAGGATCAGCCTTGCCTCTCATTTTATCAGTGAGGAACTAAGGTCAGTGTGTGTGAGTTCCTGACTGAAGGTCACAGCGCTAGTGGATGGAAGAAGCGAGGCTTCTGGACCAGTTTGCCTCAAGTTCACCCTTTTGAAGCACTGTGTTATTAATGCCAAAAAAATTAACAAGCCTAAATATCTTACCTTTAAGTCTGTTGAAATGGGAATAGTAGCTTTTACATTTATTTAAAATGTAACCACTTGGTGTCCTTTTTAAATTTATTTATTTATGAGAGAGGGGAGAGAACATGCAATGCCAGAGGTCAGACTTAGGACCTCATGTTTGAGAGTCCAAGGCTGTATCTACGGTGCCACCTCCTGGACTAATGCCCATTGCAGTGTGACTGGAAGTCACTGGATGTCTGCGGCTCGGTGTAGCCACAGTTTTATAAAATCCCAGTGCAAGAAGCTCATGGTGGGACCCTGTCACAGCTCCTTTTGAATCTAGAGTCCTGGGGTTGCTATTAGACTGTGAATTCTCCCCACATTGTAGCTGTACAGAGAGGGTTCTAGAAAAGTCTGCTGAAGAGTGGGAGATGCTGGTACAGGGTGCAGTGGTCAGGATGGTGTCCAGCAGTCTCTCCAGTGAATAAGAGAAGAAGGAAGGAGCCACAATGAAGCAGGGTCAAGTGTGGGCCCCTCATCCAAAGGCCTGGACCCACAGAGGAAAGCTGGGAAGGACTGCTGGCTTCTGCCAAGCATTTCAGAGCCTAAAGCTGGACTTCCCTCCCACAGAGAAGTGCTGGTGTCTAACCAGGTGGTTTCCCTTTCTCTCCCCCCTCTTTTTAAGTCCAGTTTTATTACACAGGAGGATGCCAGATGGAGGGAGGCCCTGCCTTCCACAGAGTAACACACCATCAAAAGCATGCCACAACTGCCTGCCAAGAAAAGATGTAACAGATTGTCTGTTTGCCCATGTGGAGCTGAGTGTGCTTGCACACACATGCACCATGCAGACATGCACAGACATGCACATGTGTGCACTGCATTGAATGTATTACCTTTGTTAGAATTCCCCTGCCACATACAGGATAGACTTTAGACCTGTCTTGGTTTGTTGGGGCTGCCATAGTAAGTCTTATATACTAGGGGCTTAAACAACAGAGATTTCTTTCCTTGTAGACCTGGAGACCAGAAGCCTGAGACCAAGGTGCTGGCAGGGCCGGTTTCTTCTGAGGCCTTGCTCTCCTAGGCTCATAGATGACTGTCTTCACCCTCAGTGTTTACATGGCCTTCCCTTTGTGCATTTCTGTGTCCTAGTCTCTTCTTATAAGGACTCTAGCCTCCTTTATGACCCCACTTTAATTTAATTACCTTCCAGGGCCCTTTTGCCAAATACACTCACATGTGAGTTAATTCTGAAGTTAGAATTCAAGACAAATTTTGAGAGGACACAGTTCAGCCCAAAACAAGGCCCTGCTAAATTTTTCAGTATTTCTCAGTCTAGATAACTTCAGCAAACTTGTGAATTATCTGTATGTAAAATAAGTGATCGTGCAGAAAGAATTCACGGAGCCCTTGTCAGGTACCAGGCTATTGCCTCATAGACCTCAAGTGGGAACATACAAGTAGACCACGAGAATGATGGCCAGAGTCAGCGAACACTTATGAACCACTCGTAAGAAGGCTACTTCAGCTTCCGCATCAGTGCCATCTTTCCAAGAAACGAGGTAGAAAAGGAGCTTAGTGTCTGTGTTCTTTTCTCAAGATGCCAGGTGCAATCACAGAACTTTAGGGATGATAGGGACCTGAAAGTTACCTCCTTATCAGACTCTTTCCTCATGTCACAACAGTAGAGACAGGAGTATAAACCTGTGGAGTGACCTGTGTGTGGTCACAGGACAGAGCAGAGCCATGAATCACACCAGAGTCAGAATCAAGCCTTCCCACATAGCCCCACCTGTCCAGCCATATCACCTTGTTCTCTAAATACCACTGAACAAATGTCTTGTCTTGAGACCATTACACAACCCATTCATATATTATGTGCACAAACTTTCCTGTTAATTACATCTTGATCTTCAAAGTCCAGAGAGTTTTTGGATGTAGCTTATTTTAACATTGTTATTTAGCTTTAAAAGAAGCACTGGCAACCAAAAGGAGAAAGCTTTAACCATAATATAATTTACTATAAAAAGAGATTCAAAACACTGGCTTCCCACTTTGGAGAGTGGGTGTTTAACATTCCCAGCGTGCCCCCATCTGCTTTCTGCTGCTGTGTCACCGCGGGTACCGTGCCTCTCTTTCCCCAGTCACAACCAAATTCTGTTTTCATCTCTTCAGGCTGATTATTATTAACATAGCCCATTATCTTTATAACCCTAACCTTGGTGAGTCTTTCTTCAAGTGTCTTGGCCGGACACATGACTTGTCTTATAGGGACACCTGGGCCATGTAAGAGCCAGATACTGCTTTCCATGTGGCTAGAAGCATCCTTCCCAGCACCTTGGCATTGCTCAGCTGTGGGCTGCAGAGTCCGTGTTTAACTGAGACCTTGACTATACACTTTTGGTCTGATGTGCCATTATATGATATGGGAGGATACATTTTCACAGTTAGGCTGCCTTCTGATGCTCCACTCTGACTGAAGATGGAGATATCCACATGTGTCTGCCTTCCTGCCATCGGCCAGTAAACTGCACTCTGTGACATTTGCTGGGGAGGGCTGTGAATCAGCCTTTCTTTGAACCAGCATCGAAAATAAGCACTTTCCATACTGCCACAGGTGGTCCTGGAAAGTTTGGATTGATTATATATGATGGTGCCAGACCATAGTGCTCCACAGGTGACATGAGCTTGGAACTTGCACTAATTGCTTTTTGAGGAAAATATAGAACAGACCTCTTTGAGTTCTCCTGAAGAGTCTTCCTTCCTACCCCCTTCCTCTGCAGTCAACATTTTATAGGTGTTTCTTTTCTATCATTTATACTTAGCAGCTATAATTTCAGCAGCCTCAATTTGAGTCTCCTGTCCTCCCACATTGAACCAAAGAGATTTCTGGCATTCCACAGGTGTTCTCCAAGGAAATTGGAAAAGCTGGCATCAGAGAGGGCAAATATATACCTTTTAAGTATTACTTGTGTAGCCTTCTATTATTTCCTTACCTAATTAAGACAGGAAAGTGCTTTTGCTTGAAAAGTAGATGAAAGATGGCATGGTCAATGCTGTGAATCAGCTGTCTCTACCTCCTCAAAAGCAAACTTGTGAACACTATCACACAGGAGGCCAAACTGTTAGTGCCCACACTCGAGCCACAAGTGCGTGCTGTGAGCAGTTGTTTGCTGTGTGCAGAGCACAGAGAAGAAATGCACATGGTATCAAGGGTGTCCCCACAACCTTGAAGCTGATGCAGTCCTGGGAGAAAGGTGGCATTCAGGTGGAGACAGAGCAGAGTGCAAAAAGTAGGAGTTTGGGAGGTGGTGCAGTGGATAAAGCATTGAACTCTAAAGCATGAGGTACTGAGTTCAATCCCTGGCAGCACATGTACCAGAGTGATGTCTGGTTCTTTCTCTCTTCCTATCTTTTCCATTAATAAATATTTTTTAAAGGAGTGCAAAAAGGGCTGGAAGGTGAGAACATGTGTGTTTCAAAATGATTGGAAGACTAGGTGTTAGTACACATACTACAGTGTACAAAGACCTGGATTCAAGCCCCAGTCCCCACCTGCAGGCATAAAGCTTCATGAGTGGTGAGGCAATTGTCTATTCAATAAATCAATTTCTGTCTGTCTATCCAATAAGTTAATTATATACTTTTAAGTTTTATTTTTATTTATTGAATAGGGACCGTTGGAAATCAGGAAGGACGGGGGTGATAGGGAGAGAGACAGAGAGACACCAGCAGCCCTCCTTCATCACTCAAAAAGCTTTCCCCCTGCAGGTGGGGACTGGGGACTCAAACGCGGATCCTTGCACACTGTAACATGCACTCAACCAGATGTGCCACCACCCGGCCCCAATTAAATACTTTAAAATATTTAAATTTTTTAGAAATAAGCTCAAAATGTTTGTAGGTCATTGTGAAGGAGATAGAACTGGACCTAGAAGGATGCCTCATGTAGAGGTGAGAGTGGGCGTCAGTGAGAGGACGGGGCTCGTGCCCAGCTGACTCGCTCTATAGCAGAGATCAGACTGGGAGTGGGCTGTCAAGAGTAAAAAACGAGATTAGCTAAATCCTCATAAGCTGGAGAGCTTTGCCCTGACTGGCAGAGGCCTCCATCTGGGCTCTGAGAGATCATCTCACGGTACTTGCAGGGTCGAAAGAGGAATAAACATGGAGAGGCTAGAAAGAAGACTGGACTTTTGTGGAGGAAAAGAACAAGAAGGCAGGAGAAAAAGTTCTAGAATAAATAGAAGCAGGGGAGAGGAAGGAAGCTCAGGACGGTGGGAAGTGCCCTCAGCAAGTGTGTTTAACTCACCCACTGCTTTTGTCAGGTTACTGTTTGCTAAGCCAGAAAAATGAAGTGTATTAGCTAGTAGTATTTATCTTGTCTCACCGAGCAGTAAAACAGCCTATAGAATTGAGGTCTCTAAGGCACACGAGACGATGGAGAATAGAGTGGCTATTTGAGACTCTCTGAAGTCCTTATACATGAAGCAGCAATAGGCTTGTCAGAGCTCAGGCATGTGATGAGTGTAGGATGTGGTGTAGCCCAGCACAGGGTTCTTTACTGAAAGACTCAGTGGAGGGAAAGCCCACTCATCAGCAGGCTCAGGTGGCAGGAACTGAGCAGCCAGAAGGATGCCACCAGCATGTCAGGCTCCAGCAGGGTCAGAGGCACGGGGCCCAGCAGATCAGCCGGAGGTGGCAGGTCCAGTGTGAGTGCCACTTCCAGCCCGGCTCTTGTCAGGAGCAGATGGTGGCCCTGGGGACACTACAGCAGCATAGGGAAGAACGCCCTCAAAGGATGTGACCAGGCATTGGGGTTTTGGGGGGGCTTGCCTCCAGGTTTATTGTTAGGAATCCACTACAAATCCACCGCTCCTGGAGGCTATTTTTTTCCCCTTTTGTTGCCCTTGTTCATCGTTGTTATTGTTATTGCTGTCGTTGAATAGGACAGAGAAATGGAGAAAGGATGAGAAGACAGAATGGGAGAGAAAGACAGACACCTGCAGACCTGCTTCACCTCTTGTGAAGCGACCTCCCTGCAGGTGGGGAGCTGGTTGCTCTAACCAGGATCCTTACGCCGGTTCTTGGCTTTATGCCATATGAGGCATTGGGTTTTGTTTGGCTGAGAACTCTTAGCATCCTCTGCTGTGCTAGAGTTTATAGATACCCCCCCCCCGCCCCGCACGCACAACTTCAGCCCTATTCCTGGATAACTTTTCCATTTCAAGTTTATAATCTCCATAAAAGCATGTAGTGACCTTGGTCTTTATGACTGTTAGATGAGTGCCTTCTGTCATTGTTTCATGGTGAAGTCACGACTCTACACAGGAGCTATTTGTCGCTACAGGTAAAACTTTTTAAAACTCCCAGCTGGCGGCCAGGCAGTGGCATACTGGGTTAAATGCACATAGTAGGAAGCACAAGGACATGAGCAAGTATCACAGTTCGAGTCCCTGGCTCCCCACCTGCAGGGGGGTCGCTTCACAAGCAATGAAACAGGTCTGCAGTTGTCTTTCTCCCTTCTCAATGTCTCTGTCCTGCCCAATGAAAATGAAAACTAGCCTCCAGGAGCAGTGGATTTGTAGGCCAGTACGGAGCCCCAGCAGTAAGCCTGGTTGCAGATAAATACAACTCGCAGCTTCACCTGCTAATACCTGAGTAGCATTGTTGGTTGGCTGGCATGTTAATTATCTGCCATTCTTCACATTTAAAAAAATTTTTTTTTTAATATTTATTTTATTTATTTATTCCCTTTTGTTGCCCTTGTTGTTTTATTGTTGTAGTTATTATTGTTGTTGTCGTTGTTGGATAGGACAGAGAGAAATGGAGAGAGGAGGGGAAGGCAGAGAGGGGGAGAGAAAGATAGACACCTGCAGACCTGCTTCACCACCTGTGAAGCGACTCCCCTGCAGGTGGGGAGCCGGGGTTCGAACCAGGATCCTTATGCCGGTCCTTGTGCTTTGCGCCACCTGCGCTTAACCCGCTGCGCTACAGCCTGACTCCCTCCCTTTAAAAAGATTTTTAAAAATAATTTTATTTAATCAGAGAGTTGCTCAGCCCTAGCTTATGTTGGTACTGGGTATTGAACCTAGAACCTAGAAGCTTTGGTGCCTCCAGCATGAACGTCTTTTTTGCATAACTATTAGGTAAGGAGAAAGACACCTGCAGCTCTGATTCACCACTTGTGAAGCTCTTCCCCTACAGGTGGGGACCAGGGGCTTGAACCTAGGTCCTTGCTTACTGTAATGTGTGCGCTTAACCAGGTGAGCTACCACCTGTCCCCAATAAAAACTTTTGTAGAAGTGTTAATACTGAAATAAAATCTTCCCTTGCCCCTAACACCCACCTCCAAGTTATCAGCATGCTGCATGTCTTTTACTTTCTATATCTACACTCACACCTTCTGCTAGAGTACTTTAAAAGTAATGCTCAATTATTTATCAGTAAATGTGCCATCATTAATAGTCTTTAAAAGAGAGGTGAACACCACCCCATTATGATACTCAGTGAAGTTGGCTATCTTTATTACCATTTCACACTCAACTGCATTCTGCCTCTCCCTGGTGCCTCAAAATGTCTTTTTACTCTTGGATTGCCTGAATCAGGCTCTAAACATAGTCCACACATTACATTGTGCTGCTGTGTCTCTCAGGTTTCTGTGATTCTCAAACTCTTCTCTGCTTTTGCTTGTTCATTAGTGCAACGGGCTTACTGAAGAAAGTGGGCCATTTGTGTGTTAGAATGCCCTGCGTTCTAGATTTGACCATTTTCATCTATTATATGACACGGTTCTCTCTACTGTGTTTTCTGTAATATTTGGTGATATTTGGAGGCTCAGTTCCATTCTGGCTTCATTTGCTTTCTGTCCGGGATACTTCATAGCAGGTATTTCTGCGTCATGTCATCAGGTTCCCAGTGTATGGTTGTCTCGCTCAGCATAGTGCCCACACCATCTGTCCATAATAGAGTCCCCAGCTGCTGTGTATTACTGTAGCAACCATTTTGACTCAGCCCCATTCTAAAGGCCATTGGCAATTATTTGGACACTACTTCTCAGGACAAAACATCTTGGGCAACTAGAAGTCATTCATTCCTACCAGTTACAGTTGGCCTTTTCTGAGGGTCCTGGAAACTGGTCACCAGTTGTGTGTCCTTGGCCATACAACTATTTAATAAAAATTCAAACGCAGAAGTGCCACCACTCCAAGGTCTGTGCTCTTTCTGCTCTGTGACTCAGTACTACCACCTCCCATGCTTCCAATATAGGGAATGACTTTCTTAGGGCTTGAACTGAGAAGGGCACTGAATTAGATACACTGTGAATGAGGGTGGGAGTAGATAGCATAATGGCTATGCAAACAGACTCTCATGCCTGAGGCTCCAAAGTCCCAGGTTCAGGCCCCCACACTACCATAAGCCAGACTGAGCAATGCTCTGGTATTTAGAAGAAGAAAAAAAGAATGATGCTTCATGCACTTGATTCTAACAGCCATAGCAGGAGGGTATTTCTGGCCCCTTTTTAGAGAGAAGGAAGCTGAAGGGTAAAGACAGCCATCAGTGATTGCCAGCTGACTATTGATATTCCTCCTACCATCTCTCCTTTTTAGGGGAAGTCCTGATTTTACAGGGACATAAAGGCTGCCCAGCTATGAATGACACTTTGTGGTCTAAATTATGTTGAGAGAGAAGTGACAAGACTAGATTCTAAGAGCAATGCCAAGTGCCCCTTGCAGCCAGTCCAACATAGAGAATCTCCACATTTTTATAAACATCTCCAAGGTGGTCCTTACTATTCAGCAGCTTGAAGTCTCAGGTCTAATATGCAGCACTTACTTGAGCCACTAGAACCCATGCTCAGTTCTTAGAAAAGGGTGACTCATCTTTCCTACTTAGAAATAAGGCTAGAACTCTGGATGTTTTAAATGGACTCAGGAGTGAGATGTTTTCTCACCAAAGGGTTGCAATTTAACAATGAACGTTTGCTTTGAATTCTCTTCAGTTATTACGAAACCAGAGATTTCCTGCATCCTATCATCACGCAGTGGAAACTGTGGTCAACATGCTGATGCCACACATCACTCAGAAGTTTCGAGATAACCCAGAGGCGTCTAAGAATGCAAATCACAGCCTAGCTGTGTTCATCAAGGTAGGAACCTCCAGACTGAGAGGCTGGGGCCTAAGTGACCACCATGTTCTTGTTAGCAGCAGCCAGCTCTGTGTTGTTCTGGAGAAATGCCTCACTAAGCAGTGCCAACACTGTGTGAACCTCAGTACAATCACACAAAGCTGGACAATCAGCCTACTACGCACCCGGAGTGGAGGTGGGGGGGTAGAGTCTGTTGGAGCCACCATTACGCATTTCAGCATTGACTGGATCGCTGAGCGATACGTGACTACGGAAAGCATTTTGTCAATGTTAGTGTGTGCTTCGTGAAGAATAAGCTTGTTAGTGCTGATCTGAAACCAGTTTTCAACAACAAAAAAAGTACTTACTGTTGTGGCTTGTTTCTTCCACAGAGATGCTTCACTTTCATGGACAGAGGCTTTGTCTTTAAGCAGATTAACAACTACATCAGCTGCTTTGCCCCTGGAGACCCAAAGGTAATGTGCTTATCACCTGCCTGCTATTCCCTAGCCCACATCCAGAACCCACCAGCTTCTCCTGGTTCATTATCAGAATTTCAGTTTTCAATCACAGAGGCACTTACTCCCATCTTGGAGATACAGAAGAGTCCTTTCTGCATTAATGTGTGTGATATTGAGGACACATCAGTTCCAAATGCCAAGTAGCCTATCTACTGGTTTTCTTATGAGCAAGTTTACTTCTCAACTGCACAACTGAAAGTTTGTGTGTGGCTAGTTGGCAGTTTATTCAACAAGATCAGAGAAGTAATGTGTCTCCTTTCTTGGGTAATTTTCTCTGTCTCTTCCTTCCCCCATGTCCTTGTTTAAGTTCTACCTCCCTCACGTTTTATTGTATTGGATCTGTGTCAATAATTATAAGATGCCTGGAATCCTTTATTGAAATAGGAGGATCATGAATTATAAATGCCCTGAAAGTCAGTGAAGGGCATTGCTTAATGAAATATGCTCCCATATTTTTCCCCCAAACAAATCCCTGCAGCTGTTCTGAGATCTCTCAAATAGCATAAAACATGTGTTACCAAGAGAGTCAAGAAGGAAAGACTGGATGTATTCTTTCTTACAGCTCCCCCCCCCCAGGAGGCTGTGTCAATTATCTGCAATGCAGTTTATAGCTCAACTTGTTTTCTTGCAGACCCTCTTTGAATACAAGTTTGAATTTCTCCGTGTAGTGTGCAATCATGAACATTATATTCCTTTGAACTTACCAATGCCATTCGGAAAAGGCAGGATTCAAAGATACCAAGGTAATTAATCTAATGCGTACCCTCATCTACTCTAAGTCTTTTTCATAAAGAGAACCACTTAACAAGAAAAGATAACTGATAGGGCTGGTGAAATAGCTCACTTGGGTAGTGCACTGCTTTGCCATGTACACAACCCTGATTCAAGGCTGGTCTCCACACACTGAAGGAACTTTCTGTGCTATGATCTCTTTTACTCTTGGGGGGAAAATGTGATTTAAAAATGACATTAAATTTTTCTTATTTCTGTTAATAAATTAATGTATTTTCTTGTTCAATTACTACTTTTACATATTGACAAAATTTTAGATGGAAAGTTACTTTTCAGCAACACACTACATAGATCATGCTGCTGTGAGTCTTTCATTGAAAAATTCTTTGCTTGATCAATAGAAACCCATCTTACTGATTGTAGTTTATTTTTTTATTTTGCATTTCCTTTTTTCTTATGAATTAGCATTTCTTTCACCATCTGTGGAGTCAAATGGCACTCCTGTAGGTAGGTGTGGAGAATAACGCTTGCTATCTTGCACTTTCCTCCTTCAAAGAAAAGGAATGCAAGTAATTTGCAGAGATCCTTCCATCTGCTACTCATTCAGCTGTTTCCCATAGATTCAGAGCAGTTTTCAACTCATGTTACATCTATGGGTTTGCCTTCACTGTAACTAAAAATGGTTTTAATATCCAGGGATAAATCTCATTCTGACTCCTGGAGTCATTAGGTCATTTAGAAGTGCGACACAATAAAAAGTTCCACTTCACTCCAGAAATGTATTATTCCTCCATTTTCATAGCCCTTGTCCACAGTGGTAACAGTCGCTCAAATCACAAGCAACATGGCTTCTCACATGCTTTTTCTGTCTGCCTGTTGAGTCTTTATTAACTGTTTTGTATTCTCCTCAAGTTTGAAGACTTGATTTCATAGAGAGTTCTTTGTCTCTGTTTGAGTTAAGTCAGATGAATCAGATTAGCCTGTCAGGCCTGTCAAATGTTAACTATGTATAGAGCCTTGTAAATGCTCAGGATAACTTATGCCAAAGGAGAGAATAAATGGAAGTCTATCGCCAAGCTATTTACAATACCTAAATCAGCTACCTCTGAGATCCAGGGAGAAACATAAAAAGGCATTCTTTTAGAGGCATAAATATCTTCTTCCAAACACATTTGGACTGTCCTTTTAAAGAGCAAGAAGGGGGATTGTGACCCTGGAGTTGTGATTCATACATTCAACAGATATTTACCCATCACTAAATATGTTTAGTATTAAGATGCCATCATGCGCAGGGGAAGAAGCTAGCACTATGTTTAAGTAAAAAGACTCATGCCTGAGGCTTCAAGGTCCCAAGTTCAATCCTAGAGCCACTATAAGCCAGATCAGAGAAAGACTGGGCAGGGGTAGGGGTGGGCCTGGGGGGTGACATTATGAACAAACAGATTATTTTACCTGTAGGAGAATGTTAGATGGAGACACATGCTAAGGAGAAAACAGTAATGGTAAATCAAGGAAGGAGGCTATGAGATGGGGTGGCATTTGAGATACAGTGACCAACAAAAGAACCACTGAGAAAGGAATGTTGGGGTGAGCATCTGAAGAAAGTGAAGAGTTGAGCATTCTGGGTCAATGGTGGAGCATTTAGTATCCTTCCCACCCAGTCCTGGCCCACTGTCTGGTCTCACTCCTCACTGCCCCCCAACACACACACACACACACACACACATTTCAGTTGTACCTTCTTGTTCTCAAACAGGTATGCCTCCACCATGTTTTCTCAACCACAAGTAACTTCCTCCTGGAGGGAGTGCTCCTCTTCCTCCCCAGTGGGGTCTCTCAGGTCCGTCAGTGTGAGGCCAGTCAGACCTCCTCCCCTTTCTCTGAGTGCCCCAATTGGAGTTCATTGCTCTCCACTGTGCCCTGCACCCCTCTCCACACTCTCCTTCACAACAGTTCCTGGCTCCCCTCTGCTTGGGGGCCAAGGCTCATTTCCTTTCACCTGTCAGGGTGCCGAGGGCAGTCTTGTGTGCTCCTGCCCCTCTTCTGCTCTGACCCAGGAAGGCCCAGTCTAGTTCATTTCCCAGCACAGGCTGAGAGTCGAGGGAAGCTCTTCAGGTGCCCTGCAGCTTCTCACCAGCTCGTAAAGCCTCAGGGTTTCCAAGGTGACAAGATAGGCAGCAGGTGGGCTAGGTTCACCTGCAGATAATATACCTGACAATACTGAAAGCAATACATTTTTTTTAGCATTCTCCTCTTCCTCTTCCTACTCACCTGCACTCTTTTACACATGTGCATGTGCACATACACATATGCATGCCTAGTTACACTCATAAATGATTCTCATATAGGCAGTTTATGTGACGCAAGTTGTGAACTACCCTTTGAATAAACGGCTTAAAATCATAAGCAGTGGACATAAACATTCTGTAAAGAATAATACTCTTTTCCTCCTTTTGGGGTTTCATAGAACTCAGGTCAATATTTAGGATAGTTTTAGAGATGATTATTTAATATGGAGCCAAAGAAATAGGAAAGGTCTGTAGATTTTTTTCTAGTAATGATTCATATGAAAGTCCAAATCCTGGCTGCAGCTCACTGAGAAGTAAGTCAGCTTTAGAGTGATGTGTAGCTGCTTAACTTAATCTGCCTCCACAGATTGCTTCCCTCTCTTTTTCAGATTTCAGTTTTTTCATTCAACTCGCTAGTTTGATTTGCTTTTAAAGGTGCAGGAGTGTTAACAGCATATTTTAAAGTTATGCATTATGTAAATTCTTCATTCAGTGGTAGCAGAACAAAAGTAGGCTATATATAACTTGTTCATTTTAAGACATTTGTTTTAGCAGACACAAATAGAGATTAATGAGCAGGAAATGGATAAATGAACTCTTAAAGAACATTCAAGAAACCACATTTCTTTAATCACCTATTTATAACCCACAGATAACTTACGTAGCACTGTGAATTAGTACAGTAATCTTTAAAATTTATTGTCAGTAATAAAATTATATTTGTAAATGTAACAGATGTTCTGTATTCTATAAACTGGATTCTTAAACTATTAATTAACTTAATTTCATAGGATAGAATGTGTTTCAAAATCAGAATACCAAGTAAATGTCTGCATTTAACTGTTGTCTTTATGAAGAGTTTGGTGGGTTCAGTGCTTAGGTAGCCAACCCTCTGTGTGTGAAGCCAAGTCTAGCGGTCTCCTGATGCACTGGCTGGCTGTGTGCAGAGGGTGGATTTGGTTCATGGTTTACTCAGAGCATGTCACAGTCCCTCTGACTAACGCAGTGTTTCAACTCGTTTCAGATCTCCAGCTTGACTACTCACTAACGGATGAGTTCTGCAGAAACCACTTCTTGGTGGGCCTGCTCCTGAGGGAGGTGGGCACTGCCCTGCAGGAGTTCAGGGAGGTCCGACTGATCGCCATCAGCGTGCTCAAGAACTTGTTGATAAAGCATTCTTTTGATGACAGATACACTTCCAGGGTGAGTGGTCCTCAGCGAAAGGAAATACAGGCTGGTAGATGCCCTGTGTTTTAAGTAACGTAAATAAAGTAATGAATTAGACAACTTGAAGTAGCAGCACAGAGATGTCTCTGTGCAAGGGGTTGGGCAGTGGCGCACTGGGTTAAGTGCACATAGTAGGAAGAGCAAGGACCTGCACAAGGATCCTGGTTCCCCATCTGCAGAGGGGAGGCTTCATAAGTGATGAAGCAGATCTGCAAGTATCTATTTTTTCTCTCCCTCTCTATCTCCCCTTTCTTTCTCAATTTCTCTCTGTCATGTCCAGTATAATGGCGGGGGGGCTCCAGAAGTAGTAGATTTGTAGTGCAGGCACCAAGTACCAGCGGTAACCCTGGAGGCAAAAAAGAAAAGAGATGTCTTTATGCAGTAAAAGCTAACAGTCTTGTAGGAAGAAACCCAAGACAGGAAATGACCCCAGTAGCAACAGTGTCTGCCCTTTGCTTCTCTGAGCCCTGGGATAACCTTGCAATGTGTGCCTTTGTTTCAGAGCCACCAAGCAAGGATTGCCACTCTCTACCTGCCTCTGTTTGGATTGCTGATTGAACATGTCCAGCGAATCAATGTGAGGGATGTCTCACCCTTCCCTGTGAACCCTGGCAGTGTACGTAAGCCTGCCAGTGTGCCACAAGCTGACTGGCTCAGACAACAGAAAGGTGTCCTCTCACATTCAGAAGCTGAAATCAAGGGCTGGTCCCTCCTGGAGACTCTGGGGGAAAAGTCTGTTCCAGGCCTCTCTCCTTGCCTCTGGTTGCTGCTCACAAGTGCCTTCTTCCACTTGTAGCCACATCACTCCAGTCTCTGATCTGCCTCTGCCTTCACTAAGCCTTCCAGTGCTGTGTCTGTGTCCAAGTCTCTGCTCATCTCCTTTTCTTAGAAGATTGCCAGTGACTGGATTCAGGCCTCACTCCCAGGCTTCATTGCACCTAACATCTGAATTTTGTCTGCACAGACAAATGAGATCATATTTCAAACTTCTGAGTAGGCATGAATTTGGGGAGCACTATTTCATCCAGTTCACATCTCACATGTAATCTACTCATGGTAAATTATAGTTCTGTCTCCAATAAGGTCGATCAACTCTTGTTAAGATTTACTCTTGTGAAGGGGTCAGACAGTGGCACACCCAGCTATTTGTACACATTACCATGTGGAAGGACTTGGGATTGAGTCCCCAGCTCCCCGCCTGCAGTAGGGAAGCTTCATGAGCAGTGAAGCAGGTCTGCAGGGGTTTCTCATTCTCTCTCCCTCTCTGTCTCCCCTCTCTTAATTTCTTTCTGTTCTATCCAGTAAAATAGATAGGGTGGGGGGAGGGAAGTATGGCCATGGGAGCCAGCGATAACCCCTGTTGGCAGGGGACAAAAAAATTGCTCTTGTTAAAAATTACTATCAAAGCCATGATTTATTGGTAATTCAATATGATTGTAAGACCTCAGGATTTTTGTATATTCAGCAAAGATTTGGAGGGAAAAGGTGTTTTCAAAAACGAGAACTAGTTCTCACCTGTGTGCTAGGGAAGCTCATTTGCTAGCCGGAGTTCTGAGAGGACTTGCAGTCTTGGAAAAGTCACCTCTTTGGGCTAATGTCTTTCTGGGTCTTTGAAATTAGGAAGTGAGGAGCTGGAGAGGAAGTCCCCCCAGCAGAATCGGGGCCTTACCATGTGTGTGGGCCTGTTTTGAGCCCTGCTACCACAGAACCAGGGGAAGCTCCAATACTGTAGTGTCTCCCTCTCCTTCTACCCAACCCTCTGTGTGTGTCTCTGCCTGAAACAGAAAGAATGAAAAGTCAACCCATCGGTGAAGGTCGGTCAAGTTACACGTATGCAAAACACTGTAGATAACTAGGTGTCAGAAAGACTGAGGTGAGGGACATGAGGTCTCTCCAAGAACTGGCTGCCTTAAACTAGCCTCATCAGAGGGCAGTCATTCAAAGATGTGTTGAAAACTAAACTGACCAAGTGATAATCCCAGAAGTTACCTCAAAACTTTTTGACTGGAATCTCTCTACCGTTTATTTGGTCAGATGTGACAAAAATGTTGATTTCCTTTTCCCTTTTCCCCTGGACACTTTAATGGACTTAGTGCTCATCTCACCACTTTGTCATTGTGGCCTCCACTTAGGGAGCTTCCGTGTGTGTGTCTGGCTCTTTCCTTCTCCCTTCTGTCTTTGATGGCATGGTCCTGTTTTTCACTTCTGAGCCTGTCTTGTAAATAATGATGTCCAAATATTCTGAGCCATCTTCATACAGTTTTCTGCTAGCTTTTATTTTGCAGAGTCAGGACCTCATGCATACATCATTTCACCGCTCACAGGTCACTTTTTCTTTCAGATAGAGAGGCAGGGAGGGAGGGAGGGACACCATGGCTCTAGAGCTTCTCTTGAGGTCATGGCACATCCCATGTGGTACTGCGCCACTACCAAGGCAAGACACACCCTACCCAGTGAGCTATCTCACTGTCCCAGGGCATGAACTTCTACTGCCTTTAAATTCAATGAGCCACACCAGTCTGGCCCTGTAGAACACTGTACGTCTTACCTATTCCCACTAAGCTTGTTTTCTAAGCAAAGTAAGTAGCCCAAGGGATTAGGATCATTAAAAGGATTTTACTTTGGTGAAAGCATGAGAAAGAATGTGTGTCTATTTTTCTTGATATTACTTCAGTCCTAGGAAAATCCCTTTAACGACAACTTCACACTTAACATAATTCCTTCACTGACTGAACACTCACACAAAGCTCCAAACTCGCAGAGATTTTCATGACCACGATCATAAGGCACCGCTGCTGCTCATTCAGGAGGGTTTCCCGCAGGAGAGAAAAGCACATGAAGCCTTTTCTGATGGAGAAAAACATCACCAAAATAATCTGAAGTGTGGGCACTAGAGTTCTGGAGAGGGAAAAGTGCTAGATTGGGGGCGGGACTTGGAAAACTCCGAGCGAGCGGCTGTCTCGGATCCTCCTCTGCCTCTCCCACCCTCACATGCTGGGCAGCTCTTTCTCACACTCAGGCATGTGGAACATGTCAGCCTGTCCTGTCTTCCTGTACCACATGCCCTCACACTTAGAAGAACAGTGGGTGAGTCGTTAAAATCTTCTTCAGTATTTCAGTTATGTCTTGTCTTTCTCTCTTTTGACAGACCGTGAAGGAGGAGTCCCTCTCTTTGCAGGCTGTAAACCCCTTAGTGACGCCCCAGAAGTCTGCAAACACCCTGGATACTAGCCTGCACAAAGACCTCTTTGGAGCCATCTCCGGCATTGGTAATGTTCACTGCTCTTCTCTGGAGTTGAATCTCAAAAGTGCCTTTAACCCAGTCATTTGTTATTACCTCAAACTGGATTTCCAATTAAGAGTTTGAAGTTTGAGCTTCTGTTTGAAAGGTTTGTCACTGTTTGAATGGGCTCTGGGGGCCCATGTATGTGAGGTACCACTTCCAAGCCACCTGCCGAATTTCTCAGTCTTTACTTTAGAGATTTACTTTAGAGTGAAAGGGGAAGATAGGCAGAAAGAGAGGAGAGACCACAGTGCCACTGCAGTGGTCGTGGAGTCCCACCCCTCCCATGCTCTCCACATTGCCCCCAAATGGTGCTAGGGCCCTATCCAAGGACCTCAAGCATAGAAAGGTATGCCCCCTACCAGGTGAAGCCTGCTTTGAATTTTCCTTTCTTGGCTTGGATACTTCGTGATGGAAAAAAAACCTTCAACTCCGCCTTGAAATAGACTCCAAAATTCTCATGAGCTCTGAATAGAGCTTTTTAAATTCTGTATTTACACAGTTTGTTTTTCACATAATTTATCATTTTTAATCTTCAAAGTGGGGTTCTTCGTATGCTTGTAGAAAAGGGATCTTTGCAGGTGTGTATATGGGCGGGTAGAGCATATCTGTAGTCTTAGTCATTTAGATGAAATATGGCAGTAATTCCTAAAGGAGGTAATAGTTTGCTTGACTGCACACCTAAAATCCATTTTCTTTTTTACTGTTTATTTATTTATTGGATAGAGACCAAGAAAAATCAAGGAGGAAGTTGGGGGATAGAGAGGGAGAGAGAGAGAGAGAGATTCACCTGCAGCCCTACTTCGCCACTCCTGCTGGTAGCAGGTGTTGGGGCCTTGAAACTGGGTCCTTGTGCATGGTAACATGCGCACCCAACCAGGTGTGCCACCACCCAGCCTCTCAAATCAGCTTTCTAAAGTCTTCCTTCCTACAATATTTTTTCTCTCTGGAGTAATGTAAGGCCACATCCACGGAGAGGAAAACAGATGGCGTAAGTCAAGATCCAAATTGAGTAGTTGCCCACAGTGAAGCGCCTGAGAAATGTACTTCCTAATACTCTGACTCATTGAGCCCACGTGCCAGTTCTCTCACAGAGATGATGGTAGCGAAATGTATGTCTCCCAAAATGGTCACAGACACAGGCTTATTCTGTCTTGATTTCTTCCTTTCCCCACATTTGGATAATGGAACCATCACACTGGGCCTATTGTGGAGACTACCCAGTGATGGGGTTACTTCACAGCACCAAGGAAAGGGTCATCCTTTTATCCGATTACCTTGCAGGACCACTGTCCACATGTATGCTGTTACCTTTTCATTTGTTTTATTCTTGACATTCTCAAATTTCAAGGAAGTGTGAAGTCACTCTGATTTCACTGTGAATCCACTTTTCATAGGAATTCACACTATACCTCTTCCTACTAGGACTTTATATTTCTTTCCTTCTTAAAAGGTTTAAGTCTGTGTTTCCTCTTTGAGAGTCCTTGCAGAGAAGCCTCGCCTTCAACTAGTTTACTCGTTTCCTGCTCTGTTGTGCAGCTTTTCACCTCTGTGCCCAGCTGTCTTTACTGAGCACTAGTCTTTGTGCTTGTCCTTCGAGAATAGACCTTCTCCTCACATCAACAGAAGAAATCCCATTTCCACATGGATTTGAAATGAACTCTTAGTAGGTTACTGCTCTTTTTATTTTTTAACATAACACATGAAAATGTCTATGATTGATTTATTACCTGGATAAAATCTACTCTGAGATTACATACATTTTCAAAGATACTAAGATCTCGGGCCCAGAGTTCTTTATTCTACCTATTCAATATATTGCCTTCGTCTGTTTAAACAGAGGCAAGAGAAAGAAACCAAACGTATTTTACTTACATGTTGTTTAAGATCTCTTTAAGAATCATGCTTTATTCTGGAATGTGAAATACACACACAGTAACATGGTGCTACTAAGCATGTTGATTTTGATTTATTGCATTTCCATCTGTTGCCTCTACTTCTGGAACAGAGCCTGGAGCTGATAATTTAAGATCATTTTTTCTTGCCTGAGAACTTTCTTCTCCTGATCCCTGGACTCTCAATTAAATATGAAGTCCAGCTATATTAAGAAAACTTTCATTGTAGCTTGGTCATAATGTGCATTTCCTCTGAGTATAGGAAAAGGCTCATCATTTCTCAAAGGGTTTTTACCTGATTTGTCCTGGTGACAGTCAGTCACACAGTTTCTATTCTGGGGAGGTGCAGCCTGTGGCTAATGGTCCTGTGTTCCAGCTTTCACTTAGCTTTTCAAATTCTCTGGCTCGGCTCAGCTCTCCTTTGCTTTGCTTTTTTCTTTTTCCTTCCCCTTTCTTTCTTCCTTCTTCCCTTACTCCCTCCCTTCCCTTCCCCCTTTCTCTTTCCATTCTCTTTCCTTTCTTTCTCCCTTTCCTTTTTTTAAAATATTTATTTATCTTCCTTTTTGTTGCTCGTTTTATTATTGTAGTTATTGTTGTTATTATTGATGCCGTTGTTGTTGGATAGGACAGAGAGAAATGGAGAGATGGTGAGAGGAGGGGAAGGCAGAGAGGGGGAGAGAAAGACAGACACCTGCAGACCTGCTTCACTGCTTGTGAAACGACCCCCCTGCAGGTGGGGAGCCGGGGGCTCGAACCAGGACCCTTCTGCCAGTTCTTGCGCTTAACCCACTGCACTACCACCCGACTCCCCTTCTCTCTCTCTTTCTCTCTCTCTCTCCCCCTTTTCTCTTCCTTTCTTTCCTTCCTCCTCCTTCCTTTCTCCTTTCCTTCCTTTCTTTCTTCCTTTTCTTTTCTTTCTTCTGCTTTTTGCTTCTCCAGCCAAGACCTTGTACATGCACAATTTCACTGCTCTTGGCCACGTTATCATTCAGAGAGAGAGACAGGAAGGGAAAGACACCACAGCATTAGTCCTTTCTGTTACCGTGACAGCTTCCATGTGGCATCTGGATTCTTGCCCAGTGAAATATCTCTCCAGCTTTTAATTTTTTCTTAATCTTAATACACAGAATCATTTTCAGCTTGATGGTGGATAAACCCGAGAGTGTTGAGAGTAACATCTTCAGCCTGAGTCTGAGATGCTGTATTTCCAGCTCCCTAGAATACCATGTCACAAGTTCTCATGCCTCCTCCCTAGCACACAATATACAAACATGAGGCCAGGCAGTGGTGTACCTGGTAAGGCACACACATTACAGTGCTCAAGCCACTGGTCCCCAGTTGAAGGGAGAAAGCTTCATGAGTGGTGAAGTAGGGCTGCAGGCGTCGGTCTGTCTGTTTCCCTGTCTATCTTCCCTTCCCTTCTTAGTTTCTCCCTGTCTCTATCCAATACAAAATAAAAATATAAGATAAATAAGTGAGATGCTAAAGAGAGGGGAGTATAGCATGACCCTACTCCAAAATGTTTTTTCCAGCAGATGTCCAGTGTCGTCTTTTCTCTTGAAAGTTTAAAACATTTCATGATTCCCATTTGAATTTGCCAGAGCATCTCTGCATGAAAGTTGAATGTTGTGTATTTGTTGCATATATTAGTTTTTTGGATTTAATAGTTGTAGGTGGATTTTTTTTTTTTTCAAATTTCTCATTCTTTCCTATTTGGAAATAGCATATATTCCTTTAGTATTAGAAATCAAAGTGGGGAAGTCGGGCGGTAGCACAGTGGGTTAAGCGCACTTGGCACAAAAGCACAAGGACTGGTTAGGATCCCGGTTCAAGCCCCCAGCTCTCTACCTGCAGGGGAGTCGCTTTACAGGTGGTGAAGCAGGTCTGCAGGTGTCTCTCTGTCTTTCTTCCTCTCTATCTCCCCCTTCTCTCTCAATTTCTCTCTGCCTCTATCCAATAACTAATTAAAATAAATAAATAAATATTTTAAAACCTTTTTTTAAATTGAAATCAAAGTGGTTTCTCATTAGTTTGCTGATACTTAGGCCTAAATGTTTCAGATTAAAGTTTTTTTTTTTTTAACCTCACTCTGCATGACCTAGTTATTTAAAGGTAAGATAGTTGAATGCTGCTCTTATGCCTAACAGAAAAAAAAATAATAATAATAAGTGTCACTGAAACAATTCTCCCTACAGTTCAGTACTTTATTTTGTTTATTCAACCAAGTCTCTGACCTCGACTTAATTTCTCTGTAGCTTCTCCGTACACAGTTTCAACTCCAAACATCAACAGTGTGAGAAATGCCGATTCGAGAGGATCTCTCATAAGTACAGATTCAGGAAATAGCCTTCCAGAAAGGAATAGTGAAAAAAGCAATTCTTTGGATAAGGTAATGCCTTTTCATGTGACTAACATTTGTTTGTCATAATGAATTTAGCCCGGATTATACATGCTTCGTGTTTTTTGTTCATGGATTATGACTTTTTTCCAACAGCTCATTTAATCTGAATCAGGCAGATGGGATCAGAGTACTAGCTGGGGATGGGGCTATTTCCTGAAGCCCACTAATCCCTGCTTGCAGAATTTCAGGCTAGAGCAGTGTTTATAGTGGAGTATCTTGAACAAGATGCCTGATAGACTAGAATAGATAGAGGAAGTGTCACTCGGAATCACCAGAAAACACCATCTAGAGATCATTTATCCATGCAGGTGGGCATTCCACCCAATGCAGCTCTAGAAATAGTCACTGAATTAGAGACTGAATTAGTTACTGATTAGAGAGATGGTTCTAAGACTGAACTTGAAACTATGCCAGTCAGATTACACTCTCAACCTCAACAGAGCATGTCCTCTTCATATGTCACTTTTCTTCTTGATATAAGTCAAACTGTTTGGGACTTTGAATAGTTAGAGCTTGGATTCCTAGCCAGCATCATGACAGGCTGTTCTCGCTTTGTCCACTGTTTTCCTAAATGATTTCACGTTATCAGCAAGAATGCGCACCAGTAAGTAGGCCAGGCATTTAGGGAAGTGATCCTAGTCCTCAGAAATGTGGGAAATGCCTGTCCTGGGCATTAGGTTCGTCTCCTACCTGTGTGTCTGTGACTGGCCTTGACACAATGACCCCGATGCATTTCTGCTTGGTGCCAGCTGTGCGTCATGACCTGTTGACCTTTTCCCTTGACCCTGACATGCCTCCGTGTGTAGAGGGAGAAGCTGCTCAGAAGGCACTCTGCTTGTGTCATACGCAGTGCTGGAGAGGAGGAGAGCGGCTGCTCAGCCAGGAAAAACCGGGTCACTGTGGACTTTTCCCTTCTAACCATTTCACCTCTGCCAGAGGAGACTCCGCATGCTGCCCCTCCCTCCCCACTGCAGGAGGCTCCGAGTCCTCCGTGCAGCTCTGCTGAAGTGGGTGGGCTGGATGATTGTTCCCCCACAGTTTTGCCACTGACTGGCTGCTCTCAATACACTTCCTGCAATAAAAATGCTTACTGAGCTTTTTCTGTCAATCTTAACTAGGTCCACCTTTGTTATATTTTCAGTTGAGTAAACAGTTGTTTTTTTAAACTCATCTTTCTACTTCAGTTCTTGGCAAGTATCTTTTCTGATTTCAGTTGGAAGTATGACCTTGGGGATTTTTATTTTATTTTATTGCCTCCAGGGTTATCACTAAGGCGCCTGCACTATGAATCCACTGCTCCTGGAAGCCAATTTTTTATTGGATAGGACAGAGAGAAATTGAGAGGGGGGGAAGAAAGATGTACACCTGCAGACCTGCTTCACCACTTGTGAAGCAAGCCCCCTTCAAGTGGAGAACCAGGGGTTCAAACTGGGATCCTTGCACAGTTCCTTGTGCTTTGTCATTTGTGTGCTTAACCTAGCGCCCTACTGCCCAGCACATTGGGGATTTTTAAATCTGTGTTTTTATCCTGAGTTTTTGGGTTTTTTTCCTTACATAAACCCTTTGAATATGAGAATCTGCTGTGTGGTGGCAAAACTGCCCTCATCCTGCACCCTGAGCTTCCCGGCGTTTGCTGTGTTGATGGTGGAATGACTAGGGAGTTTGGTAGTGCTGTGCTGAAGTGTGCCTGTGTTTCCCTCTGAGAGTGGGTGACCCACAGTGTCAGCTGGATGCCAGCAACTCAGCACCAGGCTTCTCTGGCTGGTCCACAGCAGCACCTGCCCAAACTTGACCTGCTGTTTTAGTCTAACATTTTCCTGAAGACGTGATTGGTTCTGCAGTGTCTTAGAATCACTTCCCTGTTTGATTTCTAGCACTCAGACTTCTTTGCATGAGGTTTCTCTTGGCATTTCAGAACTACACTGGCAACTCGCACTGTTACTGTCCGGATTGTAAGGCCTGTGCCTTCTGCCTTGTCCCTGCGAAAGGGCACAAAGGTGGCAAGCCAGAGTAGAGTGGAGCAGCACTGGGATATATCTGGTGATGGTGTGCCTGTAGCTGATAAATTAACTTGTGCTTTCCAGCCTCAGTTCTCAGAATCTCTCTCTTCCAAGGAAGAAGAGTGAAATGATTATGTTTTACCTGTAGTGAACGAGGAGAATCACCTGTCTTTCCTTCTTTAGAACCAGCAGAGTGGCACTTTGGGAAATAATTTGGTTCGCTGCGACAAACTGGACCAGTCTGAGATTAAGAGCCTGCTGATGTGTTTCCTCTACATCTTAAAAAGCATGTCTGACGGTAGGTGAAAATGAAGCTTTTGTTTAACCTTCCTTGTTTCTGTATTTGACTTGCAGACATATTGTCCAAGTGGAAACTGACCTCTAAAGTCAGCCCTTTGGAATCCTGTACACATATAAAAGTGTGACCAAAAACAGATCTAGAATTTTTTTTCCAGCTGCCTCCGAGTCATCAATTTTTTTTTCCTAATACATTTTTGAGTGTCTTGTTTAAGGAATCTTCACTACCACCACCCCAGATTTATAAATATGCTCTTCTATATTCTTCAATAGCTGTATTATTTAAATATTCACATTCAAATCTAAGTAGCCACCTAGCACTGATTTTTGGTTTTGGTAATAGGTGGAGGAGAAATTGACCTGAGAGCAGGTTGCCAGAAGACAACCAGTTCAGTTGTGTGACCTTGTGGCTGCACTTCCCTTTATCCCTCATTTAATAAGTACCCTCTCCATGCTGGGCCTCTGTCTCTCTCTCTCTCTCTCTCTCTCTCTGCCTCTGTGTCCTCTTCCTCCTTCCTGGAGGCTTCCTCTGCCCTTCTCTCTCCTTGACTACCAGCCTGGGCACTGAGCAGGGAAAAGCCATGCTGGTGCTTCTGGGCTAGTGGCTTTTCTGTCTGGTGTGCGCTGAGGATGGCCATAGGAGTCTGCAAGTTGACCCTGAGAGACCTTTCAGCACTCACCGGCTGCCTGGGTTCTCACCACACCAGGATGACCAGCCTCAAGTAACCAGAGCCTATCACTGTGGCTTCTAACCCCAAAGATGGTGGCTCCCTGATCCTCCCTCACTACTAGTCTAAGAGGCCAGAAGTGGACTTCAAACTAAATCCTCATTTCACCACGATTCTTAGGGCAGGTAATTAAGAGAATTGACTTCTATGAACTTTTGTTAGCTCGTTTGTAATGAGAGTACGCTGCTTTCGGGATGTCTCTCTCCTTCTCCGGCAGGGTGTACTCCAGGGGAAAGGTAACGGGCTGGTTCTTTCTCGCTCACGACAGGGGTGACACGAAGTAAAAGACACCAGGGGACTCTTAGCGTGAATCTAGAATCTGAGTCCTTAGAGTCCCAGAATCCTAGAGTCCGTTTATTAGCAACGTGGACATGAGTTAAATAGAAAAGCAATGAAGTTAATTATTGTTGAAATATGACAGAAATTACAGGTTTCTTAACAGTCAGCATGCCCCTAAAGTAGGGGGCTGGTATGACAGGAATTGATGAGATATAAGACAGTTATTCTCCATAACACAAGCAACTTAATTATCCAAAGGTATTTGAGAGAAGCATAGGGGTTAAACCCATAGGGTGAGACAGAGAGAAGATGGATATCAAAAGGCCATATAGTTTGGCATTTCTCTTGTCTGGGCTCTGAGGTGTGTGATGAAGTGTGTGATAAGGTGTGTTCTTCTGTGATCAGAAGGTGACTTTGAATGAGTGAATCTGCGGCCATGTGGCCTGCAGTTAATGGAGGGAAGTACTGGGGTATCTGTGGGCCTGAGAGTCAAGAAGGAAAGAACCAAGTCTGAGTTTCCCCCCTTATGCTCACCTCGGTTGAGAGAGACTTACCAAGAGGTTATCTTCTCAGACCTCCATCCAAAGATGGGGGTGGTTCTCCCTAAGCTCTATCAGGCTCACACATGTTCCCAACACACTGCCTTGGTTTATAGTGAGGAGTCTGACTCCATATGTAAAACAGTGAGACCAGCGCTCATATCTAATGGATTCTGAATATACATCCCAAGGGTTTCTCTGTCTCTCGCAATTCTTAATAAGTATAGACTAAAAAGTTTATCAACTGATAACATTCTTTATGCAAAGCTAAGCAGGTACGATAGGTATGCTTTCTACAGATGAAGCTTGTAGGATTTACCTTAACTATCAGTAAAAATGTGCCCAGCTCCTCTTGATGAATAACAGGTGTGAGTTCTTAACCACAGGTGTGTGATACGACCACACTGGGAAACAACTCTTGTTCAGTGCTGGTTTGAAAGGCTACTAGTCAGTTTCTATCAAAATTTCAAATGAACATACCACTTGAAATAGCTATTTCATTTCAAAGAAAGTATCCTATGGGTACAGCTAGAAGGGTTTGGAAGGATTCCTGCATAGGTTGTTCATTAAAGCATAAACTATAGTAGTAAAACATCAGAGAGAAGAACAGGAAATTTCTATCTGTGGGAGGCTGGTTAACTTGAAAATATTATATCCAGGGAGAGGAATATTATGCACCTTAGAAAAATTATAGACCCAAATTATATTGTTGAGGAGGAGGCCCAGTGGTGGTGCACCCAATAGAGCACAGACATTACCATGCATGAGGACCTGAGTTCAAACCCCTGGCCCCCACCTGCAAAGGTGGGCAGGGAGAGCTCCACAGCAGTGCTACAGATGTCTCTCTCTTTCTCCCTTCCTACCCCTGCCCCCTACCCAAAGGAAAATGGGGGAAATGGGGAGGGAATGACTGCTGGGAGCGGTGAATTCAGCATGGAAGCACCAAACCCCAGCCATAGCCCTGGTGACAGAAATAGACCCCAAAGAGGCAAGCAGTGTATGGAATATGCGTGCTCCCATTTGCTCCTCTGCTCCCCGCCCCCGTGTGTGTGTGTGTGTGTGTGTGTGTGTGTGTGTGTGTGTGTGTGTGTGTGTGTGTGTGTGTGTATAGAAGGAGCTACTGATACAGGAATTAAATGATTCTACTGGGAAGGCATTCTTAAGGAGAGAGGCCAACTTAAGATTATGCGTCCATGTGTATTCTTTGAATTTTCTAGTCCATTTAAAAGCATGGTATATTTGAGTTAAGTATGTACTATGTGGCAGTAGTTGCTTTGTGATTAAAAACGGTTTTAGTGCTCAAATACAGCTTCATTAAGTCAAAGAAGTCTGCTGTGTATGTTGTCCAGCAGTGGCTGATCACTATAGTCTGTCCTTTGACCAGCTATAAAAAGGACAGGGGAGGTTGAAGGCCTACACTCTGTGGTCTCTTCCCACCTCATTGTGTACATAATATGCACCATGATTCTGACTAAATGAATGTTTACCTCTTAGATGCATTGTTTACATACTGGAACAAGGCTTCAACCTCTGAACTGATGGACTTTTTTACAATATCCGAGTGAGTATTTCTGCCTTTGTTCATCGCCTCTTGATTTTCCCGGGTTAGTTGAAAGGTGTGGGAAATGCTTTGTGTTTCAAGCAGGAATGCAGCATTTTCACATGAGCACTCTTTCTCCTGGAGTTAACCCCAACACCTGCTCTCAAGAGCTCACACACTACAATAAGCCAGAGTTGTGGTGAGAGGCTAGGAGGGAGATTTCCTTACAGAGGTTCGAATGAAGACAGATAAGTAACTCAGAATAGCGTACATGGTTTCATTGTGATAGCTGTTTTCTTCCTTATTTATTTATTACCAAAACACTGCTCAGCTCTGGGGCTGGGGATCTAACCTGGGACTTCTCGAATACAAGTCCCATCCGCTACTGCTGTGCTATCTCCCCGGCTCCACTGTGATTTCTAAGGCAAACTAGAGTTGCTTCAATCAGCACACAGGTCCTGTTGTGCTGGGCTTTCCTTCTGAGAAGCTCTAAGTGCCCCCACCCAGTGCCAAAGCTGCACTGTAGGGCACTGCCCTTGGAGTTCAGTCGCTTCTCTGGGTTTAAGGGATTCCCCCAGAGAACTTCTGCAAGCAAGCAGTGAGGAGCTGGCGCTAAATGCATGAGTTTATAGAATGCTATGATTGATGGGTTGTAGTTACGATGTACTAAATGTGGAACTATATCCCTGTTGTCTCATAATCTCATAAATCATTGTTAAGTCACTAATAAAACTTATACCAAAAATGTATCGACAATAAATGTATGCCCACACTTCCCTGAAAATTTTTCATCCTGTCTGCAGAGTCTGCCTGCACCAGTTCCAGTA
Organism: Erinaceus europaeus; assembly: GCF_950295315.1. NCBI lineage: Eukaryota > Metazoa > Chordata > Mammalia > Eulipotyphla > Erinaceidae > Erinaceus > Erinaceus europaeus. Next base: position 128,331,484 of record NC_080166.1, on the reverse strand, counting down.
CATGGGGAAGCGATACATAGCCAGGTACCGTGGGGGTTGCAGTGTAAAGTGTGCGTCTTTCCCCGTGTCACCGCCCTGCATCACTTGCATGCACATGTCTGGGAATCGTCAGGGTGAAGCAGCCCTGAAGACACTTGGCAAGCAGGCCTTTGGATGGCTACCATCAGATCTGTAGAATCTTTCTTGCCAACATTCCTGCTCTCTTTCTGTCTTGTTTTTATCTTGTGTCTCTAATAAAGACTCTCCTGCTGCTTTTATTTCTCCACTTCTACATTCTCCCTCATTTCTCTTCCTTCTGTCTCTTTCTCTTTTCTCCCAGTTCCTCTGAATGTGTCTTCTGGTTTTTTTCCCCTCCCTGCCTCATGTTTTCTCTTCCCCGGCTTCACTTTTTCAAAAGCATATACATATATATTTTAGTCCTTCTACTTCCCAACTGCAAATATTCTCATTTCTCTCCTAGTAGAAGAATATTTTCAGTTCCTCTCAGAATTATTTTGAACTGCATAAAAAGCTTCCCTAAAACCCAGCCCTTGCTCCTGTTTCTACTTTTCCATCTCTTGTGCTTTTATTAGACTAGGCATAATTCTCCTTTCTTCACTAAGTTCAGGGAGAGCTGGGCACTCCTGGCTGGTTTGCACCCACTCACCTCCTTCTTTGGGGGTACTTCTCCAGGGCACATCTGGCCATGACAAAGTTCTTACTCCTGCTCCATAGTCATCTTTGTTTTTTTGTTTGTTTTGTGTTACTTGTTTTGTGATAATGTATTTATGGGGTTTTGGTCTACGTATCCTATTTTTATATAGTTTTTAACAGTTTAATTATAAAGAAACAGATCTGTTTACTAAGAAAAACCTTAAGATTTAGTTATAATTATGTTTTTTATCTTCTTATATAATTCTTCTTTATAGCAGTGAAAGGGATTTTTAAAGAGATGTTCTATTAAGGTGTGAAAAGTCTGCTTTGTATATTAACATTTTTCTTTTGGGGGGACATCTGAGAAGTTTTACAATAATGTTTTATGTTAAATAAAAGTGTGTGTTTTCTTTTTAAAAAGAATCCATTTTGAGAAGATATATTATGCTTCTTCCTTATTAATAATATGTTTTTAATTGAAATGTACACTGGAAGTTCTCTAATATTAACTCTTTTGTTTCATATCATAACAGTTTAGTATTGCATTAGACTTTATGAGAAACACATGCAAACACATGCAGGGTGTCCTACAATAGCCCCACACAGCTTAACTTTGCCCTTGGAAATGGGCAATCAGTAGATTTGTAACAGAAAGGCTGTGTGCTGGGCAAGCTTCACACCTTTCTTGCTGCAATTGTCACCCACGCCAAAAGATGGATTTTGGAAAATGTACAAAGAGAATGCAGTGCCTCAGAGTCCTGAGGGACATGGGAAGCTGAAAATTTCTGCCCCAACAAAATATTTCAGAATTGAATTTTGTGAAGCTGCTAGCTTACTTGGCCAATAGATCAATTTTTTTTTTTTTTACCAGAAAACCTTCAACCTGATAAACACCCTGTATATATTTGCATATAAAAGTATGTTTCCTTGGAGTGTGTTAAAAATAGATGGGTAGAGGAAGGCAGGATCAAAAGGTAGTACTGCTTTGTTACGTGCACTCTGGAAAGACATGTCCTGCTTTCTAGAAAGCCGCCATAGTCTCTGCTGCATGTGATAAGACCCTCAACAGGCATTTCAACGTTGTCAGTGTTGGGTATCCGTGGCGGTCCAGTTCTGCAAACACTGCACCTTCTCATTGTATCACTGAAATCACCCAGCAGCATGTTGTTCGATGATAGTCCGTGCATGCCCTCTCCCCTCCACACAATAACACAGTGAAGGGACGGTTGGCTACGGGACGGGGGACAGGTGTCATTTCAGCACTGGTCTCGTTTTTCATCTGCTCTGGTGATGGTACACAGTAGGAAGTTAGCTGTTTGATTGCTAACCCAGATCACTTTTCTATTTTCTTTACTTGACTGCTGACAAGCTTAACAAAAGTGTGTGGCTCTTCTCCTTCCTGCCTGGGTAAGAATAAAGGTGTTGAAACTGCCTGACATAACCCCTCCCATTGCATGTTTGTTTTCTGTGTCTTCCAATGCACTTATTTAAAGAACAAAAAAAGAGAGAGAGACATTTTTGGCTTGGTAATAATAAACACGTGTGGTGTTTGAGCAGCTGTGAGAACGCTGACTGTTAGCACTACACGGGACTGATGCTCCATGATGTTAGAAGTAGGCCCTCTCTGGTACCTGACAGAGCTGTCTCTGCTTGGGCTTGGTTTGTGCTTCCTGTCATCAGTTGCTTTGCTGTGAGCCTTGTAAGAGCTGCTGCTTGCCTGTGCCTCTGGCTCTTGTACTGCCCCAGACAGCTTTGGCTGTGCGCGGTCTGCAAGCGGCCAGTCTCCTCGGGCCTGTGTCCTGGCCTCACTAACGCTCCCGGTCTCGCTGCAGTGTAACAAGTCTAACTTTTGCTTCTATCCCATTTCACTCATGTTGCAGGAACCAGGAGGGGTTGGGACCCATAGTTCATGATCGAAAATCTCAAACACTGCCTGTTTCCCGTAACAGAACAGGAATGATGCATGCCAGATTACAGCAGCTGGGCAGCCTGGATAACTCTCTCACTTTTAACCACAGTAAGTCCCATGACATACCATCGTAACAGCCAGCCATCTCATGTGACAGCTCAGAGGGGAGAGCCCCAGGCCACACCACATCACATCACCAACTTGACTTTTCTTCCAGCTCAGAGCAAGTAGGATGAAGAGCTCACGGCGCGGTTCCTTTCCTTGTTGCAGGAGAGTGACATAATGTGGAATCTTGGTCAATTACAGCACAAGGCCCAAAGGCTATCCCCAGTGCCCCCAGCCCCTCTTCCAGCTACTTTATTAAAAAAAATTAATTGGCAAGGTTGATGCCAAACATGTTCAACTATTTTAAATTTAACATTTGGATTCACTGCCCATCCCTGACTTAGTTAATGCCCTTCTCCCTGACACACACACTGCTGACACACACTCAACTCATGGGAACATCTGACAGAGTCCCTCCCCATATCCTGAGCCCAGGCATGTAATTGATCAAGCATCTGCATTCTGACATTCCAGCTCTCAATGTACAATAATCCTTAAATTGCTGTGAAAAAACATAAAACCCATCAATCAATATACAAGGGTGTGGAAAAGCCAATAACAAAGTGACTTTTTCTGTGTTTTCAGTGTGAGAAAGATATCAAGTGTGCTTGGAATTTCTGTAGACAATGGTAAGATTTAATCAGGTTGAAGTCTGCTTACAAGGCCCGCTTCACTTGCAAGCTGAGACCTTTTATTCATCTTGCCTTCCTAACTCTGGGGCTTTCTAACTTCACAATAGAGATTCCACCACAAGGTGGGATCATTTTCAATTTACATTTTCAGTCACCAGAGGGGACATGGTATCATGTGTTGTTTCTAGAAATCTGAGTGTTCCATCTTCCTAAGGGTTTCTCAAAGCAGAAAACCTAAAAGAACTCAACCATGGAGCCCTTGAAAAACTAATGTGATCATTCATAATAAATCCGAGTTCCATTAGCAGTGTGTTCTCTGAACTGCTCCATCTTTTCTCCAAGCATGACATAGCTAGTTACTGTTTCATCTAGATGACTAGCTGTTCTCACTTTTTAATACGTGGTTATTAATATTTTCTCATCTTTCTAATCAGAAGAGTTTCATTCACTGTGATTTTCATACCTCTGTCTTAATACGAACTCAGAGTAAGACATTATTCCCAAAGCCCTCAGGTGGTAGTGTTCACAGTGCAGAGGTTAAGGAATCAAAATCCAGCAGATTTCCACTCTTCCACCCCAGAGAAGTTAAATGTGATAGGTACAGTCTTTGTCTATAAAATTTAAGCTTTGATTGGAATCAGTATTGTGTCAGTCTGCCCCACACCAAATTATAATCTTCAAATACTTGTTCTGAGTTCCATAGTTAGGCAGCATATTATAGTGAGGAGAGCTGATGCCACTGTGATACAGATAAGACTACAAGACTTTTCTTTTTTTTTTTTTTCCTCTTTTTATTTGTTTTTTTAACCAGAACCACTCAGCTTTGGCTTATGGTGGTGCTGGGGATTGAACCTGGAATCTCAGTGTCTTGGGTATGGAGTTCTTTTTGCATAATTCACATGCTCTCTCCCCAATTCCAGGACTCAATTTTTCAACATGTTGCCTGTTGGAAGTTTTTCTCATTCAGCAAACAAGAGATTGCATCTAACAAAGCAAGGAGTTTGGTTATTTTTGGTCTCCATTTCCTGTTTAGCATACAAGAGAAATGCCTGCTTCCTAAGACCAGCTCTGCTTTTGCCCAGATAGATTATGCCACAGGAACTGCCTCACTGTCAGTGGAAATGAAAGCTTAAGTTTGTAAGCATTTATCTGCTGAATAAATACTTATGAACACTTTTCAAAAAATATCATAAGCAGACCAAAGGTAATCATTTAGAAAACACAAGAAAACAAATAATTAAAGTGAATGATCATCACACAGTGGGACAGCCTTATCCACTGAGATACACAGCGTCTCTTCTCACTACAAATGGGTTTTGTGGAGGCGGCTTGAACTGGAAGAGAGAGACAGCTGGCCACTTTCTGTGCCAAAAAGCATGTTATGAACATGGTTGGTTTCCATTCTCCCTTCCTGCTGCCCACAGGGAAGCCTGGTCTTCCTGTTTCTCTCCTCTCCCATCCTGTAGTTTTTACTTTAATCAGTCTTTGATGGCATTTTCCTCAAAGTTTCCTTTTCTTGTTTTAATATGTGTGTTTACTTATTATTGGATAGAGACAGAAATTGAGAGGGAGGGGGAGGTAGAGAGAAGGAAAGATACAGACACCTGCAGCCCTGCTTCACTGCTTGTGAAGCTTCCCCCCTGCAGGTGGAGCCAAAGGCTTGAACCTGCACCCTTTCATACTGTAATGTGTGTGCTTAACTGGGTGCACTAACTCTGGCCCTCAAAATCTCTTTTTCTACCTTCCTGATAAGCAGTTTGTAGCCGATTTGTTTAGCCTTGACCTGCATTCTTACAATTCCTGCTCATCAGAGATTTTTTTTCCTGGTGTCTCATAGTCCTTGCGTCTCTCCCAAGAGCTCAGTCTTCATTTATATCTCTCATACTGTTTATTTACTTAGCTGTCTCATCTCTTATTCCATTAGCATTTTGAGCTTCAGTTTGAGTCAAAAAGCCACAGAAAAGCAAGTGTGTACTAAATGGATACATGTGTGCGTCTGTACTTAGTCTGTGGGATATTTCTAGCCCATCAATGGGCTTTTTTGTTGTTGTAGTTCCTGTTTTACAATTAGCACAGTCCCTTGTGTTGAGCCAACCAAAGTAAGGTAGATTCCATATGCCAGGGACTTGGTGGGATGCTAGGGTCTAAAATAAATTTATTTTGGAAAAGAATTTTAAAAGGAAAAGATCCTCTTTACACCTACATTTCCTACTACTTTCCCCTTTTTTTATTTTATTATTTTTAATAAGACAGTGCAAGGGGACAAGCACAGGACCTCATGCCTGACTGATGCCACTAATCTACCTCCTGGCCCGAATTTTAATATGTATTTGGAGGAAATATCAAAGCATCACCCCACCATCCAAGGACATGTCCTTGACGCTCCCCTGTGGTAGGGAGCAATCTTGGCCCCGCACCCCCACCCCTTCCTTTTCCGTTTGAGTAGGAAAGGCTTTATCAGCACTCATCGTGACCAGAAGGGGGCAGCAGAGGACCAGGAATTCAGTGGCGGCCACACACCTTATTCCTTTCCCAGTTATTAGTGAGACATCCCGTGAGTACCCATTCATTGGGGAAACTGACAATCCTTCCTAGCCGACTGAATCCACATGGATCCCAGTCACTTTCAAACCCAGCAACAAGCAGCTCCTGACAGCTGTTGACTGGCTACGGAAGAAGGGCAAACACTAGAAGAAGAAGGAGAAGGAGAAGGAGAAGAAGTGAGACATGAGCAGAATGGATATGAATCACAGGAACTCTATCAGGGACTTATCTTCACTCCAGTTATGACAGGAAACCCCGTCCTGACAAGCCCTGCTGTAGCCAAATAACCATATCAATATCATAAGCATTCCAAGAATAGAGGTTTATTGTTTGGGTCCCTGCCCAGGTATATTACAATTTAATGCTTACATCATCAGAATTGTGGTCTACTTACTGTACCATGTACCCAGAATGTATTAACAGAAGAGAGTTTGTCAAATGATAACTTCAGAGTGATAGCTACATGTGAATGTCTTACATAAGCAGCGCTGGGGGGGGGGGGAATTATATGAAATGGGTCTACGAATAAGTGATACATTAGCAAAAATATAAAGAAATATAAAAAATATAACTTTGGCAATCTTCTGGTTCTCTCCATCCTCTCCTTTCTTTCATAGTAAATATTTTTTTTATTAAAAAAAAAAAAGATAGGGACCAGGTGGTAGCACACCCAGTTGAGCACACGTTACAGTGCACAGAGACCCAAGTTCAAGTGTCCAGTCTCCACCAGCAGGGAGGAAACAGGGCTGCAGTTGTCTCTCTTTGTCTCTCCCTCTATATCTCTCCCTTCCCTCTCAGTTTCTCTCTGTCTCTATCCAAATAAATATTTTTTTAAAAAGAAGAAATGTAGGGAGTTGGGCGGTAGCGCAGCGGATTAAGTGCAGGTGCACAGAACCCGAGGACTGATGTAAGGATCCCGGTTCAAGCTCCGGACTTCCCACCTGCAGGGGAGTCCTTCACAGGCGGTGAAGCAGGTCTGCAGGTGTCTGTCTTTCTCTCCCCTTCTCTGTCTTCCCCTCCTCTCTCCATTTCTTTCTGTCCTATCCATCAATGACAATAGCAGTAATAACTACAACAATAAAACAAGGACAACAAAAGGGAATAAATAAAAAATAAATAAATAATTTTTTTAAAAAAAGAAATGTGCTCAGGTAGGTATTGTTACTTATAAAGCACAAGATAGAGGCGAGCAATAAATTATATTAGCACAAAGGTTGATCAGTCTGATAGTTGCATGGATTGCAGATTGCCAAAGCTGTAGCCCGATTAGGAGGAGTCAGGCCTTCTACACTTGGAGAGTTCTTTCAGCAAGAGGTCTCCTTGCTGTTTTTAGCGTAAAATGCAGTATTTTTCTGGATTCACATTACAGGTCAGAAGAAAAAGAATTGAAAATAAGATTAAGACTTCAGGGGTGGGGAGGCAGGCATTGGCTCCCCGACATAGTGCACACGTCCTCATGCAGAAGGGCCTGAGTTCAAGCCCTTGGCCCCTATCTGCAGGAAGGAGGCTCCACGAGTGGTGGAGCTACGTTGCAGGTATTTCTGTCACTCCCTCTCTGTTTCTCTGTGTCTATGTCTCACCCTTTATCATAAAAAGAAAGTTAAAAAAAAAAAAGGCTCCAAGAATGATGGAAATGCCATGAAGACACAGAGCGCTGCCTGTAGCCCTGGGGAAATGATGATGATGATAAAGATAATAAAGAGCAGGAGAGGAGCTCTGCTTGCGTAAGGCGCAGAGGCAGCTCTATGTCTGCCTTGTTCTTGCCCAGACACCCTCTGACATTCCGGAAAGATGAATGACTGAAGTTCGAACATCCCTTCTTCCCATCACGTCACCTCTGGTGTCCTGGCCATGGGAAGGGAAGGTTAGTTTGCAGATGAAGTCAGTATCACTAAATCAAGATATTTGTGTAACAGAAGGTTATTTAAAAAAAAAAAAAAACAGAATAAGGTTAATTAAATCAAAATGTGGCAGGTGACGTTATGGGGGTAAGCAGTAATCTCATTCTTGGCCTCCAAATTTAGAACAAATCATTCATCAGTCACAGCAAAATGGTGATTGTGTAGATATGGACAGTGAGTTGTGCGTTTTTAACTTTTTAAAAATTATCTTTATTTATTGGATAGAGACAGCCAGAAATCAAGAGGGAAGGGGGTGATAGGAAGAGAAGACAGATAGACACCTGCAGCACTGCTTCACCATTCACAAAGCTTTCCCCTTGCAGGTGGGGATTGGGGGCCCAAACCTAAGTCCTTGCACATTGTAATATGTGCGGTTCAACCAGGTGCACCACCGCCTGGCCCCGAACAGTGAGTTTTAAGGATTCTGACCCATGAGCACCAAATGGTACAAGGTCCTTCCCTCCATCTCTCTCCCCTCCCCTGTCTTCCTCCTGGGTGAAGAAAGTGAAATCAAATAGCACAGACCTTCCTTGCCTTGGTTAGAATCCACTTTATCAACTTCATAAAGTTGCTGAATTCATCAGACATTGCTCTGTCTTGAAGACCCCTTCTTCAATTTGCCGACTCAGTTCCATTTTCCTAGGTTGGCCTGTAGCATGGCAACCATCGATTAATGTCTCTCTTCAAACACAGCTTTGCTCCAAGCCTGGAGATGAGTGGTTTTCCCGTCTGTGGGAAGTGTCCCTTTGCGAATTAATTATCTATGCGGTCTCTCACTCAAAGTCACCGTGCTACCACTTGTGTTCTGGGGTTTTTCACTATCACTAGCTCAGGAATCCTGCTGGGTTTTGAGAGCAAAGAGTTTAAGGAAAAGCAAAATTAAACCAATTGTGACCAAAAAGACCATTAATTTTATTCCTGTATGTCTCAGACCAATACAGACAGATTTCCATAGAAATTAGCTTCTTTTTTTTTCATAAAGATTTGACAGACAGTGAAATGGTACAAACAGGGTATGAAAACTTAGAGAATTTTGTCATTATATAGCAAGGCCCAGTGATTATCTTAAAAACAGCACACTGCCAAATTCTAATTCTTCTTTCAGACATTCAGCAGGCGCAGGTAAATTCTCTGGGGATTCAGTATGTGGACCATCTCCTCTGTGTTGGCTGCCTGGATCCACTTAGCCAATTCTTCTTCTAGCATTTGCCCGTCTTCCGTAGCCAGTCAACAGGTCAGGTTGAAAGCTGTCAGGAGCTGCCTGTTGCTGGCTTTGAAAGTGACTGGGATCCATGTGGATTCAGTTGGCTAGGAAGGATCATCAGTTTCCCCAATGAATGGGTACTCACAGGATGCACCATGAGAAGGTCGATCCAATGCATCCCAATAAGTCATCTGTAAATAAGCGTTCATGCCAGGTCCAAGCCCCTGCATCCCACCTGCAGAGGGGAGGTTCACAGGCAGTGAAGCATTGTTGCAGGTGTCTCTCTTTCTCTCCCCTCTCAATTTCTGTTTTGTCAGCTATAAAAAATAAATAACAAAGAGAAAAATAGTAATTCTGTGCATAAGAAATTTTGTAAAAGCATCAAAATAATTTCCTTGGTACGATTTGAACCGAAACTCTTAATTAATGCTCCTTTTAGCCTAAACCACAGCCCTCAGTGAAGGGTCCTTTGACCCGTGTGATCATTTTGGTTAGGCAAAGAAAAGATGAGCGGGGAGGTTGTCCCCAGAACCCCAGCTTATGATCACTTCAGCTATAATAATCAACTCTGCTTTCCTTTCTTTGTATCTTACCAAATAAGTCCCATTGGGTGAGACAATGATTTTTAGTCCTGGAAACAAATATTCACCACCTTTTATTTTTCATTTTTATTTTTTTAAATCCTGGGAGAATTCTCACCCCTAAAAGTAAATGCAATCTCAAAAAACACCATGTCAAATGCTGCCTTCCCTGCCCACCCCCCATCCCAACGGGACACACTAACTCTGTCGCATGTGAAAATAATGCAGCCCACAGACACCAGACTTCAGAGATGCCTTTTTAAAAATTTTTTAAAAGCAAAGCAAAATTGGGCAAAAGCACATATTAATTTTTTTTCATTTTTTTTCAAGAAGCAACTTAGTAACCTTACAAAGCTGTTTTGTAGTCTTTAGAAAACCCTTCTTTGACCCTGATATTTATTAAAAACAAAACACAATATCATACTAGTCATTTAATTTTAGTATAATAAAAGACACTGTGATACAGTGACCTGAGTAAGGAATTGGAAATATAGATTCTCTGTTTCTCTGCCCTCCCCCATTACTGGCCCCAAGGAAATTGTCTAAGTTTTCTGTACTTCATTTTCCTAGTCTATATTCAAAATGTCCTTCTCTCTGGAGAATCAAGAATTAGCTTCACAGTAAGTGTTGACTTGGTTTTGCTCCGTGGAGAAGGACATTACATGATGTTTTATCTTATTACCATCTTCCTTTATTATCTAAAACAATATTGTAACATCTTTGCATCCTATAAACATTCTGCTAATGCATACCATTTCATTATGTAATATCTCAACTTGTTTGTCAAACTCCATTTATCGCAGTACTAGATTGACTGTTACAGCCACATCCAGAAGAAATCAGTTCAGATTGAAATCATGGCTCTTCGTGTTCTTTCCTTTTCTTAAACATTTCCTTCAGACACATTGGCTTTTATGCTTTTTATTATTAAAGCTATTAGAATATTCTTAGCAATACAGTCAACTCTTGATTATCACCCATGAGTCTAGCTGATCAGACAGTTCTTGATGTTACCAGTCCACACTGACATCCTCCGCTCTGCCAGGCTCCAGTCTAAGAGCTTCACAGAAACCCAGTTGAGTGCCCACCACAACCCTGGGAGGCAGCTACTGTTGTCATCCCCATTCTACAGGTGGGGAAAATCGAGGTACAGAAAAGGGATGGAGGCCCTGTCCGAGGTCACACAGCTTGTGAAGTGACAGAGCTGGTTTCTGTGACCTGCGTCTGCTCAGCTTCACCTCAGGGCTGTGCTGCTGTTGAGAGGCTTCAGAAATCTCAGCTTCCTTCCTTCTGTCATCCTAACAGCTCTGTCTGTCAGCAGCTCAGTGGATAGACAGGAGTCCATCCAAACTCTCGTTTACTAACTATGTGACTCGGACAAGTGGGTGAGCCTTCTGTGCCTCCTTTTCTGGAAAAAAGAAAAAAATAATAATAAAATAAAAAAGGTTTAATGCTATACACACAGCTCGTGGGGCTGTTGAGGGATTAAATGCGATACTTGGAGAGCTCAGAGAATGATGTGTTCCCCATTGCAGACAAGTGATACATGTCTGCTCCTGTTATTTCCCATGCAGAGCTAAAAGACTTCTGATTGGCTGGAAACATTTGTAATGATCGGGACTTTTCCCTCCTACCTTCACCCCCCCCCCCAAAAAAAAAAGAGGGAAACAGGGAGTGGAGGCCCCAAAAGGAGCTTTCTGCAAACAATCAAGAGTTGACTGTAGCCACCCCATCCTCCAGTCCTTCTGTCTGTAGCCGCCCTGCAGTGACCTTGTGCTATAATCCGTGCAGGCTACGGCCACTCAGATGCAGACGTCCTTCACCAGTCCTTACTGGAAGCCAACATCGCCACGGAGGTGTGCCTGACTGCCCTGGACACACTGTCTCTCTTTACACTGGCCTTTAAGGTACGTGTGCGCCAGTCGTTCGTCGCCAGAGCGCTGCCTTTCTGTTCATTGTGATTCTGCTTATGTAACAGAACCAACAAGAACTCCTGCGTCACCTTTTCACTCTGGCAGCTACTTCTGTGCCTGTCCAGGAAACTATTAATCTTTACATTCCCTTCGTGAAGCCATTCCTCACTTACTGACTTGGACTCCCTGGAATATAGTGTCATTGAGCTGCCAGGCATGTCCTCCGCATGCTTGAAAGTGGAGAAAACAATCCCTGGAGGTGGCTAACTCTTGGCAAGGAGGAATTGTTACCTGGGGAGTGTGTTTGCTGTGCCCTTGAGGGTGATAGACATGGACCCTCCGCTTACCCAGGGCCCCACCCCCTAGGGAAAGAGAGAGAGGCTGGGAGTGTGGATCCACCTGTCAACGCCCATTATTCAGCGGGGAAGCAATTACAGAAGCCAGACCTTCCACTTTCTGAATCCCATAATGATCTTGGGTCCATACTCGCAGAGGAATAAAAAAATGGGAAAGCTATCGGGAGGGGATGGGATACAGAGTTCTGATGGTAGGAATTGTGTGGAGTTGTACCCCTCTTATCCTATGGTTTTGTCAATGTTTCCTTTTTATAAATAAATTTAAAAAAGAAAAGAAAAAAATAACATGGAGCCTTATCAGGCATTTCTGCCTCTGTCTTTAAACATATCCAGGTATGGTAGCAATTAAAAATAGCTATACACAGAGGAATAGTAAATACAAACACATTCACCTTTAAGTGTCTGTTACCTGTTGACTGTTAAATGCTAGCAGAATTTCAACATCAGAAGATGGATGGGTGTTTGGGTCTTTTGTTGAGGTTCTAGCAGGGCGTATTCAAGTAAGGTTTCTTCAACCACTCTGTTGTTAGGAATCTCATACTTTCCATTCGAGCTAAAGGAATACTTCCTGCAAAAAAGAAAAAACGGGCCATTGAATTAGTGCTAATGTACTGTTAATACTAAAACTGTTTATTTACAAGGGTATTTAGGAAATGTGACCAAATGTTCTTTGCTTCTTTACCTTAAGTAGCCCCTCTCCTCGTAAAACATGTTTTCCCCAGTGAAGCATTTTATTTACTTGTATATTGTATCCCTAGCAAAAGAATTACAGCAGCCAGGTGTGGCACACTTGGTTGGGCACACATGTTACAATGCACAAGGGCCTGGAGAAGGCTTCACAAGTGGTGAAACAGGGCTGCAGGTGTCTCTCTGTCTCTCTCCCTTTCTATCTCCCCCTTCCCTCTCGATTTCTGGCTGTCTCTATCCAATAAATAAATAAAGATAATAAAAAATTTTAAGAAAAAGAATTCCAGGAGGTGGGTCATGCACACCTAGTAGAGTGCACACATTACTATACACAAGGACCCAGGTTCAAGCCCCTTATCCCCACCTGTTGGGAGGAAGCTTCACAAATGGCAAAACAGGTCTGCAGGTGTCCCTCTTCTCTTCCCCTCTCTATTGCTTCTTGTCTTACCCTCTATCTAAAGAGAAAATAAAAAGGAGAGAGAGGGAGAGAGAGAAGAATTCCAGAATTTTGTGTTTGCTTCTTCATGGCCTATAATGCCCACAGAGGTCATCATTTCAGTGACGCCAAATTGATGGGACGGCAACAAGTTATTCTGCCATGTTTCTGGGGGTCTTGGAGTTAGTTGCCTGTCATATCTGAGGTTGCCCCATTTGTTTACCTTGCCAGAGAGGTTCATTCACACTTTCTCCAGCCCTGTGCTCATCGAAGTTTTCAGATTGTCTAGTGATGCGTGCATGACTTTAGATCCCATCTCCACACTTAGCCAGGTTTTAGGCCTTGGGTCTTTAGTGTACACATCAGGGTGCCCTGATTTTCATCTGCTTGGTACGTCATGGGCTGGGAGTTTCTGGAGCATAGTAGGTGCTCACATCTTGACTAGCAATAAGCACTTTTCCTGGTTTCACACTCTCCCAGCCCTACAATAATTGCTGTGATGCAGGGACCAGGCACCTGGTTGAGTGCTCGTATTTCTATGTGCAAAGACCTGGGTTCAAACCCCCGGTCCCCAACTGCAGGAGGAAAGATTCACAAGCAATGAAGCAGTGCTGTAGATATATCTCTCTCTCTCTCTCTCTTTCTTTCTATCTCTCTCTATCCCCTTCCCTCTCAATTTCTCTCTGTCCTATCAAATAAAGTTTTAAAAAATCTTTTAAAAAAACAGATAAAATAAATGCTGTGATCCTTGAGTCCTTCAGGGAAGCTTGAGTTGTAGAGGTGACACGATCCTTGTCAAATTCATATTCCTGTGTACAAAACAGTGTCTAGTGTTGAAAGGCCAGCACCTCCCTTCCCACTAAAAAGCAGTAAGACGGGCAAATGTTGGGGTGGAAGTGGATGCCCCATCAAACTAATCAGTTTTTTTCTGGCCAAGATTCACAAGTTCACCAGATCCACTGGCATCTTCCATTGTAAATATTTACTCAGATGAAACATCAGTGGCAGACTACTAGGGAAATTATTACAGTGAGTTAGCAGACTTAATTGTTTGCAGAAAAATCCTCTCCCACAGACATAGCCCTGTAGTTACTGGGCCTCTTAATTAACTACATCAAATAAATCACTGATAAGTAGCACCTGCACTGGGAGACCTCACGAGTAATAAAGCAATATTATGGTGCCTCTCTTCTCTCCCTATCTCTGTCTCTAACTTTGTATCTTAAAAAAAAAGTCTACTGTAGAATTGTGTAGAAGAGGGAGCCCCAGTGATGAGGCTAGTGGTTAAAGAATAAAATTAAGAATTAAAAAATTATTGGTACTGTGGGTTCATCCTCTGAAAGATCTTTTTCCCTCAAGGCTCATGTTACCCCCAGACAATTACTAAGAATTACATAGGCCTATTGTCCACTTTGTTGCTGGAAATAAGTCATGCCTTTCATATTATGGTGATATCTTATTTAATTTTCAGAGTAAATTGCTTTGATTTTCTGTAAAGACCTAGAAGGATAAAAAGGTGGAAATGAAATGCTCTCCACTGCTAATCTATAGTCATCTCTGAGAGGAAACTGAAGCATGATTTTTATTTCCCTTTTGTCTCTAATGGGCTTTTCTCAATGTCCAGAGATTTTACATTTTTGTTTATTGCATTCTAACTAATGATAAAGGATGGGGGAGATTGGAAAGCAGAGAAAAGACACTGGCATATGTTTATCTCTAAGCAGTGTGGTCCGGGAATTGGCACAGTGGATAAAGCACTGGACTCTCAAGCATGAGGTCCTGAGTTTAATTCCTGGCAGCACATGTACCAGAGTGATGTCTGGTTCTTTCTCTCTCCCATCCGATCTTTCTCATTAATAAATAAATAAGATATCTTAAAAAGTCATTATTAATCTCTAAGTGTAAGTTAATTACAGCTCCTTTTTGCTATTAATTATAGGTCCTATAAGCATTTTGATGAAAACCCAAGATAATGAAACCGGAAAATGTGAAGCACAATCCTTGACTAGATAGTGAAAAACTTAGCCCAAGTCCTATGAACTTAGAGACAGTATGGGAGGAGGAAGACAAGGCATATCTTGGCAGTACTTGTCTGACCCGCCTTCTGGATAGCTCCAGCATCAAGTGCTGAGACATGAAAGCTCCCTTCCAGATACACCCAAACTGTAATCCATCTATAACTGGGAGAATAAATCTACTCTGAAAAGCTGCGGTGTTTAACTAGGGCCCCTGGGAAAAGCAGTGTTCACAGACAGGAAACATGTGAGCAGTCCTCAAAACACTGAAAACGATCTTTGTTTTTTCTAATCTCATCACTTCCCCCATTGAGCAGCTGCACAATGCTTGAGAATGAGACCATGTTCTTCTAATCAAGCTCCATTTTCTGTTCATCACACTGCTTCTCTTTCACACGATGGAGTCCAGTAGTGTATGCCAGTTGTTTATGACAAAGACCACTGTGAATCCCAGGTGTCCTGGCAGCTGTGATACATCTGTGAATCACCAGACCAAAAAACACCACACACAATTTTTCCTTCAGAAAAACTTTTTCTCAGACAGTTAAGATGAGGTGTAGCTTCTCTTAGCCATAATTTGCTGTGTCAGAGAATTATTTGAATGTAAGTTACCACCAAACATTTGGCTAAGTTTTAAGGTTCGTTTGAGATAATGGCCTCTTGGCTGTTCTATTTTTTTTTTTAATTATGGTCATTTTTGCTTCCTTGTGCAAAAAACATCAGTTCTCTTCAAAACACACCTTTGCCAGCCAGATGCACTTCATTTGAAAATGGATCACTTTGATGCCACAGTGGCACGGTGGTGTGTTTTTTGATAGACATGATGGCTGCCAGCTGGCCCCTGACTGGGCAGCACCTGTCTCCCATGTGTGTTCAGCAGTCAGTGGGGGTTTTAGGCAAGTGGGTTACAAGGAGTTTGCTAAGTGTGAATTTACTACAGGTATAAGTAAATCCTGAAGAACATTGGACAGTGATGAACTGTGATCCTGATGTGGTGTCACATGAGACCCACGGGCTTCTTGAATCCTGTTAACCATCACTGAGAGAGCTGGAGCAAATTATGCACCAATTTCTAGATTTGACTCCCAGGCTTCCTATGTGTAGTGGAAGGCTAGGTTTAGAGCTGCCATGTGACACATGAGCATGACAGGACACACTGAGAGGCTGGAGAAATAGCTCACCAGGTGGGGTATGTGTCTTGCCATGCTTGTGGTTCCAGTCATGGGACGGGAGGAGGGAAGGGGCTCCAGTGTTATGGTACTTCTCCCTATCCTCGTCGCTCTCTGAATGAAAAAATGACCTGCAAATGGGAAAAGCACAAATGTACAAGGCAAGCTTTGCAAAAGAGAGAGAGAGAGAGAGAGATCCACTTAATAAGCATTGCCTTACCAAGCCCTGTATACTTATACTTCCCACCTTACCATGTGGATTCTTCATACTTCAGCAAAGTAGAAGCCAGAAGGTGGGACTCACCTTGAAGGGACTTGTGTCATAATATCTCACCTCATCACTTTTTAAAAATTTTATTTATAAAATGGAAATATCAACAAGACTACAGGATGAGAGGGGAACATTTCCACACAGTGTCCACCCCCAGAGCGCCTTATCCAATCCCTTCCCTGGGTAGCTTCCCTAGTCTTTATCCCTCTGGGAGTATGGACCCAGGATCATTGTGGGTACAGAAGATGGAAAGTCTGACTTCTGTAATTGCTTCTCCACTAAACATGGGTGTTGGCAGGTCAGTCCATACTCTCAGCCTGTCTCTCTTTCCCTAGTGGGGCAGGGCTCTGGGGAGGTGGGCCTCCAAGACACATGGTGGGGTCGTCTGTCCAGGGAAGTCAGGTTGGCATCATGGTAGCACCTGGAACCTTGTGTCTGAAAAAGAGTTAAGATACAAAGTAGAACAAATTGCTGACTAATCTTGAGCCTAAAGGCAAGAATATTGCAGGTGAAGATTGGGGGTCTATGTTTTGGAGAAAACTAGTAGGTCTATTTTAGCTATATTCCAAGGTACCATGACTTTGCTAGTTTTTGCCTGCACCTGACATCTGATATGCAGGTGGACCCAGGTTTTTGTCTGGGGAGATGGTGTCAGAGTTGGATCATCACTTTTTCTTAACCACTAGTAGCGAATGTCTGTATGGCACTTCTCTGTTGGAACTAAGAGGTCACAAGCAGAGAGCTGGGCAGTGGCACACCTGGTTAAGCACACATGTTAACATGTGCAAGGGTCTGGGCTTGAGCCTCTGCTCCCCACCTGTATGGGAGAGCGCTTCATGAGTAGGGAAGCAGGTCTACAGGTGTCTCTCTTCCTCCCTCTTCTTCTCTTCCCTCTCAATTTCTTTCTGTCATACTATCCTACCAAATAAAATAGAAAGAAAAGGGGCCATTGGGAGTGGTGGATTAAAAAAAAAAAAAGTCACAGGCATCACTCCTGCATCAGTTACTGATATATACACCAAAAATAAGTAAATAAATAGAAGGCCTAGCAGTACTGATGGCCAGTGGTCCTTTAAGCCTTATTACAGTTTCCTGGAAAGTTTTTATCATTAGCCCCAAAATAGGAAAAGAAAAAAGAAAATCAAGCTCCCCAATGCAAATCTTTGTTTAATATTTATTTATTTATTCCCTTTTGTTGCCCTTGTTGGCCAACGTGTATCTTTATTGACACTTATTTGTGCTACGAGGGGATTCTCTGCCATCCTAGAGGAGACACGACAGAGTGGGTTTAAGTTTTACGTAGTTCTAGTGCCTAGGGAATTTCACTTTTAAGTCTGGAAATCCTAGGAATTTTGTCAGGTTGGGTGATGAGTCTAACCAAACTGCCCGCGTGTGTTTGCAGAACCAGCTCCTGGCTGATCACGGACATAACCCTCTCATGAAAAAAGTTTTTGATGTCTATCTGTGTTTTCTTCAAAAACACCAGTCCGAGACAGCTTTAAAAAGTGTCTTCACTGCCTTAAGGTCACTGATTTATAAGGTACGTCATTTCTTTGGGCTTGGTCATGGAGGATGGTCTTGAGTTTTCTTCTTTGCCCCTGGAATGAGAGGGAGCATTGGTGCTCATATAGTTTTGTTGTTTCCTCGTCTTCCTCAGTTTCCCTCCACGTTCTATGAAGGGAGGGCTGACATGTGTGCTGCTCTGTGCTATGAGACCCTCAAGTGCTGTAACTCCAAACTGAGCTCCATCAGAACCGAGGCCTCGCAGCTGCTCTACTTCCTGATGAGGAACAACTTTGATTACACTGGGAAGAAGTCCTTCGTCCGGACGCATCTGCAGGTGTGCATGGTGTGCCACCTCCCCATACACGTGTGTTCTGCACGATTCTTTCCTAGCAGCCAAACTTGATGACCTTTACTAATCTGCCTCCATGGGACTGCTGTTAGACCTGCGCCCCCCCCCCCCCCCCCCGCCGCCCCGCCTGTAGGTGGTGAAGGCACAGTTACTGAATAGGTTTAATTCAGCTCTTATGTGGTAAGATCTGGGTCCAAGATGTGTTTCAGTTGGTAAATTGACATTTGAAGGTTGAATCAATCTAGAGTACTGAGGCCCGGCGGAGGCGGGGGGGGGGCGGGGGGCTTAAATGTGCAAGTAGTACACAGGACTTGTTTGTGAGAGGTCCCAGGCTCAGTCCCCAGCACCAAGAGCCTGAACTGAGAGGTGTTTCAGGATGGATGGATGGATGGCTGTAGGCCTGGGCACGCCCCATCAAGTGCACACATTACTATGTGTGAGGACCTGGGTTCAAGCCCCTAGTCCCCACCTGCAGAGGAAAAACTTCACAGTGGAGCAGTACTGTAGGTCTCTCTCCCTCTTCGCCCTCAGACAGACCTGGAAGATGGCTCAGCTGATAGAGTACAGTATTTTCATGCCTGAGGCTCCCAGCTGCATAAAGAAGTTTTATGCAGTCTAAGAAAAATGTGAAGGACAGTCTACTCCATGTGGACTCAAAACCTGTAGAAATAAATAGTAAGGCATCCGTAGAGAAAGTGATACGAGTTATCTGATTCTCATTCCCGTCTGCACCCTCCTGATGAACATTCTGCTGTGCAAGCAAAATGCTCGGGCTGGCGAGGTCACCTTGTGGAACAGTCGTTGCAAAGGGAGAAGATGCCTCTGACACTGATTTCCTGCTCAGAACTTCTCCTTTGCCCTGTCCTCATGCCCATCCTGGTGCCGAACCTGGAGGCCACCTGCAAGGGAGTTGATCGGCTCATTTTGTGTGTCCCTCAGGTCATCATTTCGGTCAGCCAGCTGATAGCAGATGTGGTCGGGATTGGGGGGACGCGGTTCCAGCAGTCCTTGTCCATCATCAACAACTGCGCCAACAGTGACCGGCTTATCAAGGTGGGTAGCCAGGGCCCGTTCGCTTGTTTTTCACCCCCGAGACCTGCCTCTTCATCTCCTATGTGTGCAGATAGAAGGGCACTAAGTGTTGACTTCCTTGCTGCTCCCTTACAGCATACCAGCTTTTCCTCAGATGTGAAGGACCTGACCAAGAGGATACGCACAGTCCTGATGGCCACGGCCCAGATGAAGGAGCACGAGAACGACCCAGAAATGTTGGTGGATCTCCAGTACAGCCTGGCCAAGTCCTATGCCAGCACCCCTGAGCTCAGGAAGACGTGGCTGGACAGCATGGCCAGGATCCACGTCAAGAATGGGGACCTCTCTGAGGTAGCTCTTCCAGCCTCTGTTCCAGGGTCTGCAGGAAACGAGTGATGCTCCACTTGCAAAAAGAAACCAATTTGGGGGGGAAAATAGTGCCACTAATTTGCAGAAGCCAGGCAATATGTGTTTCAAACTGTTAGGCTCAGCACCTAAACACGTTAGCAATTTAAAACTAGTTAAAAACACAGCCTGCCAACCTAGATTCAGTCCCTGGCCCGTCACTGAACAGCTGTGTAACCTTAGGTCAATGACTTAACCTCTCTGAGTTTCAGTTAGTAACTCATTAATGTGAAGTCAGTACTTGGACCTATCTCAGAGCAAAAGACAGCTCAGCTAGTACTGTGTTTAGCCAAAACATCTGGTGAGAATTCAGAATTTTAAAAAATATTTATTTATTTATTCCCTTTTGTCGCCCTTGTTGTTTTATTGTGGTAGTAATTGTTGTTGTTGTTATTGATGTCATTGTTGTTGGATAGGACAGAGAGAAATGGAGAGAGGAGGGGAAGACAGAGAGGGGGAGAGAAAGACAGACTCCTGCAGACCTGCTTCACCGCCTGTGAAGTGACACCCCTGCAGGTGGGGAGCCAGGGGCTTGAACCGAGATCCTTATGCTGGTCCTTGTGCTTTGCGCCGCCTGCGTTTAAATCGCTGTGCTACTGCTGACTCCCAAGAATTCAGAATTTTTTAAAAGAGATCATGCTGAGCGCACTAAGCCAGAAGGAAGATAAACGCCCTATGATCTTGCTCAGAGGAGGGATTTAAGAAGCAGGGCAGGGCCAGCAGGTGTGTGCCTGCTCCAGCACACGTTAGTTACCATGTTCAAAGACCAGCACTCAGGCCCTGCTCCCCACCTGCAGAGAAGGGACACTTCACAAGTGGGGAAGCAGGTCTGTAGGTGTTTCTTTCTATCTCCCCCTCCTCTCTCGATTTCTCTCTGTCCTATCCAATAAGAAATAGAAAGATGGGGGGCAGAGAGAACGGCCACCAGAAGAAGTGGATTCTTAGTGCCAGAACCGAGCCCCAGCAATGACCCTGGTGGCAGGAAAAGAAGGAGAAGCAGCAGCAGCAAAGAAAAGGAATATGTAGGAGAAAACATTGATAAACAGAGGTCTGTTTCAGGAGATCTAAGAATCCCAAGCGGAAAGTTGGAAGGGATGTACAAGGGAGCTGGGGACCCAGTGCCCTGTGGTAGGTCGAGGGAAACGGCAGTTTAGTAGTGGGTAAAATCTGCCGATAACCTGTTTCAAGACGATGTGAGATTGTGCCCTGTTAGAGCAGGAGTCATGCAAAAATAGCATCTTCTCAGTAAAAAGTAGTGCAAAAATCATATTAGCAATTTGAAACATTGTGAGGAGGCATTTCTGGCACTGTTGGAAAACTCAGAAATTACGTGTGTTGGTGCCCATGCCTGCTCATCGTGGTTCTGGTGTCAGACTCCTCACCAGTTCTAAAATGCAGCTATTTCATGATGAAACTAGCTTCTCTTCTTATGAAAGTTGTGTGATCAGGGAAATAGTTCAGCTGCTAGAGAGAGTAGCAAACTTGCAAGCCTGAGGTCCCCATTCAAGCCCTGGTACCATGTAGACCGAAATAGTGCTCTGACTCCCCCTCCCTTCCCCCTTCCCTCTCTCTCCCTCTCTTTTTCTCTCCCTCCTCCACGCGTTCTCCCTCTCCCTCTCTGTCTCATGTGCAACTCCCTCATAAATAAATTATTTTTAAAGGAATGACAGGGCATCACTTTTTATCCTTTTTAAGGAAGAAGCTCACTGAGATGTCATCTGTTAGAAATGCTGTGTGTTGCCATAAGATGTTATGAGTCCATGCTCTCATTAGGCTTCTTCTGTGAGGGTCTTGGGCTTTGTGATGATTTACTAATAGTTCTGAGACCTCTGTCTTTTATTTTAGGCAGCCATGTGCTATGTCCACGTCACAGCCCTGGTGGCAGAATACCTCACACGGAAAGGTGAAGAGTGATTTCTACATTTTGGAAAATGAATACAAAAGTGTGCAAAGCAGCAAAGACAAGAGGGATTTGTTCTGAAAGATTTGGGTGTGTGTGCGTGTGTGTGTGTGTGTGTGTGTGTGTGTGGTGTGTGCGTGTGCGTGTGTGTGTATACAATCTTCATTGTATTATTCACTGGCGTGACATTTGCTTGACTTGGTAAGCACAGCAGAAGTGTCAGCACCAACGAGGAAAGTCTTTGACATATCATCAGGCAACCTTTTAAACTTTTGCTAATGACTCCACTTTGCAAAAGCAAATTAATGAGTGTCTCTCACTGGTATCTGTCTCAAGCAGAAAAGCTTTTGTTTTCCCTTCAGAGGGTACCCACCAGAATTGTCACTCAAAAAGCAGTTGTAGCCAGAGATCATCAAGGGGTGTTTTCCGGAGCACAGCCTTGATGACTCTCGCATGTGAAGACCCAGTCTTGCTGACTGGAAACCCGACCACCCAGGGACAGGAGGGGGCAGGAGCAGGTGCTGCCCTTTGTTCATTGTGTGCCAGTTCCCAGGTTGGGAGGCCGTGAATTCTTTCACCGAGTCCTCACTGCTAGACGCCAGTTGCTCGTTTCCACTTCCAAGCCAGTGCACCTTGCACTCACTGGCTTTACATTTACTAAGATACAGAGTCAAGAGGCTGAGCCAAGGCATTTCCGTAGTTCTGGTCCAGCTGGCTTTGCAGCATGGCATTCAGAGGAGTATAGCTTTACAGCCCAGTAGAGAAGAGAAAGACATGTTGGGGGTGTGGGGGGAGGTGGGGGGAGCTCCAAAGTCTCTTGCTACCAACACTGTTTCCTGTTGAGACCTCTTGTCAGGTAATACATTTCCTCATCTTTAGAAGCAGACATAAGCCACCAGTGGGAGTCGCCCCACCTCCCCCACAGACTCAGCACCTGCCAGAGGAGGAGCCGGGGAGGTGAGCCTGAGGGTGGCCCTACCCCCATGCACATGACTCTCAGGTGTTGGGATCTCCTATTTCATTCAACATGGGTGCACTTGTCTCTCCCTCCTCCCTTCTTCTCCTTGCTTTTCCAGTTCTACTGCCATCTGTTCCTGTGGACATAAGAACCGTCCCTTCTTATGGGCACAGGAAAGTATCTGGCCAGCATTAATCACTGCAGTGGAACTGTGCTTCAGTGTCCTCTGCAGCCTAACACACAGGTGGCTGACTCTTAAAATTTCACTCCTTGCACACTGCTGGTTCCTCAAGCTCCGAGGCTACTGTTCTTCATGGGGGTCTCTTTTGTCTCTATGCAACAAAATAAAAGCAGGACTAAACTAGAACCGTGAAACATACAGCATAGCCCATGAATGAGTTGCCCAAATCTACAGGGGAAAAAGAAAAAAGGAAAGGATAGAGAGAGAAATCCTGAGTTTAGGATCTATGCTTTCAAGACTTAATTTCAAAACGCTCCATGTTCCTCTTTCTCCCAAAACAGGGGCAGTGTCAATCCAAGGCTTGCCTTCTGGGTTTTGTGTTAGTGTAAATAGCAGTCCCAGAGGCACACGTTGTGAGTCCTCCTCCTCTTGATGAGTTTTCTCTTGCTGCCATTGTCTGGCAAGGCTTCCCCGTCACTCCACGGCAAACCAAGGCCCCAAAGGAGACATTCCTGCTTTAGAAGCGTTTCTTCATGCTGGTCACCTGCCTTGGTTTATAGCTTCTTTGGGGGGTGGGGGGTGCTTCTCTGTCTCCACTCTCAAGCTGTGGCTGAGGCTGTACCCGCTGAGCTACATCGTGTTTTCAAGGACTTCATGAAGGGAGAGAACTAGATTTCAGCTGGGCTTTGGGCTACCCCGACGGAAAGGGGGAAAGACAGTTGGAAGGAAACAGTTCTTCCTGGGTCACCTGGTTTTCGGTTCCCTGGGTTTCTGGTTGCCTTTTCCTTTTTCTTGGCATATGAGCATGAGTCATCTTAGCAAATTAGTCATCTCTTGGTTCACTTACTATTAATTTTATCCATTGCCTGTCTCACTATGTAAAGGTTGCATGCATTTTAATAAAGGTGGGTGGAGAATTAAAGGAAGGGGGGGAACAAATCAAGAGAGATGAGAGTTAAATATGAGAAAAGGAGCAATGAAAAGCGCACAGTGGCTCCCAGACTTCCCCTGGAACACTGGCTTGAGACCTAAGTGGCTGCAAAATTGGTCAGCTCCCAGAGGGCAATGAACCCCAATTCCATCAGGAGTCTGGGAGAGAAGGGGAAAAAGAAAGGACACTTGGAAGTAGTATTAGGTGTATGTGTGGCTTAAAAAGGAAGAGAAGGCAGGGCCATAGGGGAAAAAATGGGAGGGTGGCAAATATATATATAAATATAGCTATAGAAATAATAACCCATATCTGTGACCTTGGGAGAACCACTGCAGTTTCTAGTGGAGGGAGTGGGGATACAGAACGCTAGTAGTGGGAACAGTGTGGAATTATACCCCTATTGTCCCATAATTTTGTGAATCAATATTAAATCACTAATAAAATTTTTTTAATTGGTCAGCTCCTTCAACACAAAAGCAAATGGGGCAGGACAAACCCTCGAGGTTCATCCGCTTCTAGGTTAGTAACTCTATCTCCCTGCTGTCCCAATTCCTAGGCATGTTTAGACAAGGATGCACAGCCTTCAGGGTGATCACGCCAAACATCGATGAGGAAGCCTCCATGATGGAAGACGTGGGCATGCAGGACGTGCATTTCAATGAGGTGTGTGCCGGAGGGTGGGGTTTCTGTGCCCAATGTCTCCAAGGCCTTGGTTGCCCTGTCAGCACACCAAACAAAGGCTTTTTCCCCTGCACCTCCTGTCTGCACACCCTGATCAAGCTAAAAATAATTCAGCAGCTGGGGTGGTACTCTGTGGGTAGGCCTCATACACATGCGTGAGGCCCTGGGTTTAAGTCCTTGGAACCTCCTATCATGGAGCAGTGCTCTGAATCTCTCTTCCCTCTCCCTCCCATTTCCCTCTCCCTCTCTCTCTTCCCTCTCCTCCTTTTCCTCCTCTTTCTCCCCCCCCCCCCACCTCATCCTTCCTCTCCTTGGAGAACCCAGGCAAATGAAACAGAGCAGTAAATGCTTCTACTTTCCCCCTTTCTAGGAACTGTTCCTATTCAGTGAGAGAGAGTTTGAGGAGAGTTTTAGTGAAGTGAGGCTGAGAGCTGAGCACTTGTGGTAAAAGGTTCAGTATATAGTTTCTCATCTTTCCAGCAATTAATGTCTCCAGTTCATGGGGTTTATTGCCACTTTAATCTAATTTTTAAGTCAGTGTCTCCTATACTGGACATCTCTCCCAGGGCTAGACACTCAAAGCCGCAAGAGGCCAGACTGGGCGGGGCACTGAGGCCCTGGTTTGGCCTCGTTCCCACCTCCATTAGCAACCAAGAAGCTTGATATTAGGTCACCATAGCAATTTCTGCAAGATTCTGCAAAAGCAGGATCAGCTGCTAGTTATTTAACTATTAACACAACCTGAGACTTGTGAGGTAAGGCTAGGAAGTGAACCGATGCCAGTTTTGGCTTGTATTCCCAGAATTTCCAATTCCATGAGTATCTTCCATAAGGGGTGTTTTGTTTACACAAGTGTGTTTTTGTTTTCCATATATTCTTCAGTGAAGAGAAATGAGAGGCAGAGAGAACCAGCATATCTATCATTCAGGCATTTGTGACTCGAGGGATCAAACTTGTATTTTATCCATAAAACAGTGTTTTATCCACTGTGGTATCTCCTGGGCTGCAGAAGGACTTTTCAAGTTTCCATGACTTCTCTTAACTCAAGATAGATGGGAACAGTTAAAGGAAAACTTTGAATCCTGCCCATATCTCATGTAAACATTAAGAGGAAAAGGAAAAAAAAAAAAGCAAAAAAAAAAAAGCAGAAAGGAGTAAATCTCTTCTTTTTTGTCATACTCATTTAGGGTGAGCGTGTGACAGAGAAAAAATATCACAGTCCCACTCTGCCATTTATGCTTTTTTTTTTTCTTTATCTTATTTCTAGGGATCAAACCCAGGGCCTCACATGCAAGACATATTCTCTACTGCTGAGCTACCTCAGTAGTAGTTTTTTTGTTTGTTTGTTTGTTTGTTTGTTTTTTGCTAGTTTTTTGGTTTGTTTTTTGCTAGAGTACTGTTTAGCTCTGGTTTATGGTGGTTGGGTGATTGAACCCAGGACCACAAAGCCTCAGGCATGAGAGTCTGTTTGCATAACCATTGTGCTGCATTATACTGTCTCCCAGACCCCCCCAGCCAAGCTTTCCTCCATTTTAAGGAATTCTCTTGTTGCTCCCATCCTAGCGCCAGGAATCGAACTCAGAGCCTCAAAATCACAAGGCAGATGATTTACCACTGAGCCACTTCCCCAGCTCAAAATAAATAAATATTTAGTTGTTCCCCCAAGAAAGAAAGGAAGAGAATGTGTTGAGTGTTGCACATTTACATATTAAAATAATTTAAATCACTATATGATTTTCTTAAGGAATGTTTAAAAAAGGAGGTTGTTGGTTACATGGCTCTGGGCCAGTGAGTTAACTTACCTGGAAGGGCTCCTGCTGTGTCACAGGTGAGACCCAGGTGTTTTGTCTTGTTAGAAATATGTATGTGCTTATTGACTTGAGAGGAAAAGCGAGAAGGGAGAGAGCCAGAGCATTACTCTAGCCTACACAATGCCGGAGAGTCTGGGAGTCTGGAGAGAGCCAGAGCATTACTCTAGCCTACACAATGCCGGAGAGTCTGGGAGTCTGGAGAGAGCCAGAGCATTACTCTAGCCTACACAATGCCGGAGAGTCTGGGAGTCTGGTGTTTTGTCCACTGTTCTACCTCCAAGGCAACAGTTTTTTGTTTGTTTTTAGATATTATTTATTTCTATGAGATAGAAAGATAGGCATAGAGAACCAGAGCATCACTCGGAAACACCGGCAGCACTGTGAAGTTGCCCTGCATGTCATGGCAGAAATTGAACTTTGGACTTCACGCTTTGAAGTACAAAGCTTTATCCACTATACCAGGTTTGAGCCCCAGTCCCATGGCTTACTGGAGGAGCGCTTTGGTTCTACAGTGTCTGTCTGTCTAGTCACCCATAGTGGTGAAGCCCTAGCAGTATCAATAAACTGATTATTATATGGCATTAGTCGTTTTTTTTTTTTTTTTTTTTTGTACCAGAGCACTACTCAGCTCCGGCTTATGGTGGTGAGGGGGATTGAACCTGGGACTTTGGAGCCTCAGGATTGAGAGCCTCCTTGCATAACCATTATGATGTCTACCCCCTCCCCCGCGCCCTACCCTGGCATTAGTCTTTCAGCTGTCTCTCCACCAAATGCAGTTTTCTGGTTTTTTTACTCAGACCTATGAAACTTGTCACTGAGGCAAGAAGTCCTGCACAGTCCTGGCTCTGTACTCCAAACTCCATGCGCGCGCTCTAATGCATTGCCTCGCTGCAAAAGCTACTGTCCCCTGGTGCCAAGTCTGACCGCCAGAATGTGCTGTTTTGTTTTGGTTTGGGATTCCATAAAGGAAAGTAACAGTTCTGAGAGGAATCTAAGTATACAGGCCAAGTAGCCTGTCCTGCAGGATCAGTGACACGAAGCTCAAGTTAGCTCATCCTCTTTAGTGTCTGGAGGAATCTCAGCAGCCCAGGGAATGAGCCTGAGAGAGCAAGTTCAGACTTGCTCGGGAAGGCTAGAAAGGGTAGTCATGGTAAGCAATAACTAAACATGTGACAGGGTCACTTTATCAGTTATTTTCAGAATATGCATTTTCTGCCCTGTCCTTGAAGTGGGAAGTTGGTAAATCTTTAACAGGCTCTGGACCCAAACATCTAGAATGATTAGGATGTGACACATTGGGGTTATAAAGTCCTGAGCCATCCCTGTGCATCGCGATTGGAACTAGCCAAGAGTGGAGACACTGACACGTGATCTAATAGCCAGGAAAAACCAAAGTGGCCACTTCTCTCTTTACTTTGGCTATAGTCAGAATGTTTTCAGAAAGAGAGAAAGCTGAGGGGTGTGGGGAGACAACATAATGGTTATGCAAAGAGACTCTCATGCCTGAGGCTCCGAAGTCCCAGGTTCAGTCCCCTGCATCACCATAAGCCAAAGGTGAGCAGTGCTCTGCTAAACAATTAAAAAATAATAATAAAAGAAATTTTTTAAAAGAGAGGGGGTAGACAGCATAATGGTTATGCAAAGAGACTCATGTCTAAGGCTCCAAAGTCCCAGGTTCAATCCCCCTCACCACCATAAGCCGGAACTGAGCAGTGCTCTGGCAAGAGAGAGAGAGAGAGAGAGAGAGAGAGAGAGAAAGCTGAAAGTCCCTGCCACAGAAGAAAAGTTGTGTGTGGGAAAACTGGTGGGAACAGGTGGATCACACAAGGCTTGATAACATCTAGTGCACCTTGGCCTCCTGATCTCATTATTAGGGACACTTACACACCTCAGATGTTTTCCTAGCAGAATTTTAGTGGAACTACCAGAAAATGAAAATACCCAGATCTGCTAGTAGCAGGCCTCTGCTGAGATGTTTTTTAAATATTTTATTTATTTTGGAAAGAGACAGAAAGAAACTGAAAAAGGAGATAGAGAGACAGAGAAACATCAGCAGCACTGAAGTTTGCCCCTGTATGTGGGGCTGGGGGCTTGAAGCCGGGTCCTTGTGTGTTGCAACATGTAGTGTGTATGCTCAACCATATGCACCACTACCCAGCCCCTAATGTTCTTTGTTGTTGTTGTTTGTTTTAAGACCAGAGCACTGATCAACTTTGGCTCTTTTTTTTAACTTTATTTTATTTGATAGAACAGAGAGAGAAATTGAGAGGGAGGGGGAGATAGACAGGGAGAGAGAGAGAGAGAGACCTGCAGCACTGCTTTACCCTGCAGGTGGGGGCTGGGGGCTTGAACCTGGGTCCTTGTGCATGGTAGTATGTGCACTTAACCAGGTGCGCCACCATCAGGCCCCCCTCTGCTGAGATTTTATTGGTAGTAGTTCATCTTCCCTGACTCGGATCTAAAGAGCAGAGTCATTTAATCATGCACTTTTCCTTAATTTAGAGTGTTCTTCAAACCATAAAAGTTGTCTAGGAGCCCCCTCCCCACTTGTCTGTAGGGGATGTGGTCCCAGGACCCCCCCTCCCTCAAGAGGATGCCTGAAGCTGGAAAATCCTGAAATTTATATCTAAATGCCTGAGATACAGTTTAATTTATAAATTAGATACAGTAAGAGATAACTATAGGGTAAAACCAGTATAATGATATACTAGAGGGAATCTTTCGAGCCACCTCGTCAGTTACGCTTTCTCCAAGGCTTACAGTGGTGTGTTCCGTGTAAGACTTTTCTGACCAGTTTCCCCTCCGCTCAGGACGTGCTCATGGAGCTCCTCGAGCAGTGTGCAGACGGACTCTGGAAGGCTGAGCGTTACGAGCTGATCGCAGACATCTATAAGCTCATCATCCCCATCTACGAGAAGCGAAGGGATTTTGAGGTATCCGGCAGGTTGACTTTCTTCCTGTTTGAAAGGACACTGGAGTAACACATATCCCAGACCTACTTACATACAGAGAGAGCAAACAGGCCACCATAGTCTATGGTGCGAAAGTGTTTTCTTGCCTTCTGAATGCTAGAGGCCATAAGCATCATTGTCAGGTGTCACCCCGGAGCTCCACCTCTACACGTACGATGCCTCTTGCTAAGAATGCCAGGAATGGTTTTATAACCACCACGAGCTTTTGACTTCAGAACTCTTCCTGCGCTAGACAGGTTTAGTTGCTCCTCACTTATCAAGCGGAGTAGGAGAAGCAGACACCAAAACTGTTAGAGAACTTTACCATCCTGGACACGTCAAATTCAGCTGAAAACCAGATTTGCTTCCTGAAGTGCAGAAATCAGATGGGGCCCCCAACACCTAAGACCCACCATTTGGATAGGAAACAATTATAGTTCAAAGATGGTCACTACCAGTTGTGCCATCAAATACATTCTTGATTTTTTTTTTCAACTGCCAGAGTTGAAAAAAGTTGTCACTTGTACATTGATTTTGCTGACTGCAGGTAGAAAGAAATGGATTTTTTTTCATTCTGCTCCCCAGAGACTAGCCCATCTGTATGACACACTGCACCGTGCTTACAGCAAAGTGACCGAGGTCATGCAGTCTGGCCGCAGGCTCCTGGGAACATACTTCCGAGTGGCCTTCTTCGGACAGGTGAGCCTCCCTCTGCTCCGCAGGTGATCTGCAGTACTTCTTGGTTTGTTTGTTTTTAAACTCTGTGAAGTTGCACTTTGCACATTATCCTTTTTCTGTAAATGCTACTTGGATGAATTTGTCATGTTTATGCTTATCTTCCTCAGTAGTAAACTCTCTACTTTTTTTTTTTCTTCTTCTTTCTTCCTGTCTTTTCTTTATTACTCTCTTAAGGCAGCGGTAAGTTCTCCCTCCCTAAGACATTCTTAGCGACATCTTTCATACTTCAGTGTGGTTTGCAAGTTTCCTTTTCAAGTTGTATGTTTATGTGTTTAGTCATTACAAACTCCAAAAAAATTAACATTTTATTCCATTTACAGAAATAAATCATCTGTTTCTTTATACATCAGTACTGCATGTTTTAAACCCAAATTAAGACTCTTTGGTTTCTTTTTGTTCCCATGCATCTCTCTTTTGTAATATAGTATCTCCACAAGTATATTTTCTGTTGTAATAGTTCAGAAATCAAATGTGAAAGGGAGGGTTCATCTAAATGTAACTGAAAGTTTAACCTCCAAGCCTCTAACATGATTAAATGGTATAAATTATAATACATTTATTTAGGGGGGTGTGGGTTTCTGTGATCATTATTTAACCTTCAATTTATTCTGTTATTGTCTTTTATAACTTTATAGCAATACCAGTTTACAGACAGTGAAACAGATGTGGAGGTAATTACAGTAAATGCTTAAAAAACAAGTAATGTAGTGAAATTACTGCATCTAAACTCCTAGTTTGATGTGGGTGTTTTTGTTTCATGTTTGCCTGCATTTTTTAGTAAACTATGTTCTTGTCCCATGCCCTCTTTTTTTTATTTTAGATGAGAAACATCTGTGTAATTTTTTAAAAATATTAACCCCATTCTGAAATTTCTAAATGTTCAACCCCTTTCACTTCCCATGCACTGAGGAGTCTTGGTATGTTCAGACATGATGGGTGTTTAAAAAAGGTGACAAGCAATAATGAAATCATTTCTGATACTTAGCTACGGGCCTTTTCCATTTTCCTCACCCGTGAAGCAAATTAGAATGTACACAGATGTCAAGTAATTTTTGTCCACCCCAGACCTGGAAATTTTGGTCTACACTGCAGATCTCTGTGTGAATGGAAACAGCCCAGAGAAGGGCTGTGTATGCAGTTCTGAGGCCTACTCACTGGAGACCTGAACCCCATCTCAGTGACTTCTGCTTCTTGGGAACGTGAAATAGGGTTGCATCTCATTATTAGGAAAAGAGGACACAGTCTTGAATCCCAGTTTTCATTTCACTTCACACTTAACGACAGCATTCTTGAATGAATTCACAATTTTGTGTTTTTCTTTTATCTTTGTACTCTGTCATCCCATTATTACCATTTCCCCTTCCTATTTGGAAAGCCTGAATAAGTAGGATTTTATTTTAGAATCATTCCTTCTTATTTTTAACCCTTATAATAAAATAAAATAAAAAAACTTTCTGGGTGTTTAGCCATGGGCCTATATTTAAGGAACACCTCTAATTGTGCTTTATGTCACAGGGATTTTTTGAAGATGAAGATGGAAAGGAGTATATTTACAAAGAACCTAAACTCACACCTTTGTCAGAAATTTCTCAGAGACTTCTTAAACTTTACTCAGAAAAGTTTGGTTCTGAAAATGTGAAAATGATACAGGATTCTGGCAAGGTATGACTGTTTAGAAATGCTTCACAGTAATACTGACATATTGTCTTGTGTATAATTATGTATTATACATTTATGAATGTGTGTTAGAGCAGTAGAAGACCTAGGAAACTTCCTTAAAAATTGGTCTAAATTGGCAAGTATTTTTTCTTCTTAGTATTTTTTTTTATTGATAAAAAGGAAACATTGACTAAACCATAGGATAAGAGGGGTACAACTCCACACAATTCGCACCACCAGAACTCCATATCCTATTCCATCCCCTGATAGCTTTCCTATTGTTTTTTGTTTTTTTAAAATATTTATTTATTTTCCTTTTTGTTGCCCTTGTTTTATTGTTGTAGTTATTATTATTGTTCTTGATATCATTGTTGTTGGATAGGACAGAGAGAAATGGAGAGGAGGGGAAGACAGAGATGGGGAGAGAAAGATAGACACCTGCAGATCTGCTTCACCACTTGTAAAGCGACTCCCCTGCAGGTGGGAAGCCGGGGGCTTGAACCGGGATTCTTACACCGGTCCTTGCACTTTGCGACATGTGCACTTAACCCGCTGCATTACCACCTGACTCCCAGCTTTCCTATTCTTTAACCGTTGGGAGTATGGACATTATGGTCATTATGGGGTGCAGAAGGTGGAAGGTCTGGCTTCTGTAATTGCTTCCCCACTGAACATGGGTGTTGACAGGTCGATCCATACTCCCAGCCTGTCTCTCTCTTTCCCTAGTGGGGAAGGGCTCTGGGGAAGTGGAGCTCCAGGACATTGTTGGGGTTGTCTGTCCAGGGAAGTCTGGTTGGCATCATGCTAGCATCTGGAACCTGGTGGTTGAAAAGAGAGTTAGTATGCAAAACCAAAGAAATTGTTGACCAATCATGGGCCTAAAGGTGGAACAGTACAGACGAAGTGTTGGGGGATGGGGGTGTCTCCATTTTGTAGATAGCTAGTAGGCATATTTTAGTTATATTCCAAAGGGGCTGTGGCTATACTAGTTTTTGTTTGTTTGTTTTTTCCCTGAGCCTGAAATCTGATAAGCAGATGGATCCTAATTATTGTCATGGCTGGAAGAAGGACCAGAAAGCTAGATCAGGGAAGAGAGTAGCTCCCTAATATGGGAAACGTGCATAAATATTATTGATTGTAAACCCATCAATTTGATGGCATCTGGGGCCCATATTCAGCTTAGGAGCCTATGTGATCTCTGCATCCCTGTAGATCTGAGCTCACATTCTGTGGTCATAAGTAGGAACATTCTAAGCTGCCCCAATATCTGGACCCATCTTCCTCAGGTGCAGTATAGAGTATATTGTCCAGCCTTCCTTTGGAGGATGGAACATTCTCTACCATTGTTGATCCAAGTTGAGGGCAAGGTCCTATGGGGGCCCACAAAGGGGTCTATTATGTTGTTCCTGACAGAAATGACTGGTAGCAATGGAGAGAGGGATTTATTCGAGGTCTAGGCCCATCATGTCTGTTTGGGAATCTCAGAACTCCCCGATTAGGGCCCCAACTGATGGGGTGGCCTGATAGTGACTAAAGAGTCATCGTTAAAGTATGCCAGTCTCTTGCCCTTATTCAGCTTTTGCAGTCCTTGCTTTGATGAGGTTAGCTTTGGAGTGAATAAGAGAACTGTAATAGGAAGTAGGTGAGGAGGGTATCTAAGTCTAAGTAGATACTGTTTCATTATGAACTTTCTACTGACTCACTACAGACTATTGTGTATTTTTACTTTCAGGTATATATTTTGCCCTAATTTATGGATACATGTGAACATATGCTCTATCTTATGGGACCTGGTCTATATCTAGGTTTCGGGACTTTGTTAGGAAATGAGCCTCCTGGAATGGAATTAGAGAATCCTATGAAAGGAAAGGTCTCACCTGAGTAATGAGGGTGAAGGGTGTACATTTCATGCCAGAAGTCTGTGGACACAGTCTGAAGTGAAGCATGCTAAGGTGGTACTCATTGCACTGATTAGGTTGGGATCAGCAGATGCAATATCATTTGGTATGAATTGAGAGAAGCATTCAGGAAAGTGAGCCCCACCCTAGAGGTTCCAGGACTGGGGAAAATATAGGCTCTATAGAGGAAGCGGGAGGTTTCTGCTGTATTAGGGTTTAAGAAGACAATAGATAGTCATTGCTATAATCACATTATTTGGCAATTGGGTTAACTTTGAAATATCCCTTTGTTAGGATTTGCTGTATCATACACAACATCACCATAATGTATGTCCATTGACATTTGTATATAGCTGTGCCACCGGTTGCTTCTTTTCTCCCTGGTCTAAGCTTTTAAGAGAGTCAACATATCAAAGACTCAGCCTATGTACTAAAAAGACTCAGTCTGTGATTTAAAAAGTTTGAGACATTCAATTTTTCCCCTCTCATATTAATTAGTGATTTATATGACTACAAATTGATAGGAGTGTACATAAACACCATTCCCACCACCAAAAGACTGTGTCCCATCCCCTCCCCTTCCTACCACCCCCCCATGAAGCTGAACATCCACCCTCACCCTCAACCCAGGGTTTTTACTTTGGTGCCCTACTCCAAGTTCAGTCATAGCCTGCTTTGAGTTTCCCTTTCTGTTATTCTTTCTCAACTTCTGTTTATGAGTGGGATCATCCCATACTTAACTTTATCTTTCTGACTTAGCTCACTTAACATAATTCCTTCTAGCTCCATCCAACATGGGTCAGAGAAAGTGGTTTCATTGTTCTTAATAGCTGCGTAGTATTCCATTGTGTATATATACCACAGCTTTCTCAGCCACTCATCTGTTGTTGGGCACCTGGATTGCTTCCAGGTTTTAGCTATTACAAATTGTGCTGCTATGAACATAGGTGTACACATTTCTTTTTGGTTGGATATTACGGAATCCTTGCAGTATATCCCTAGGAGAGGGATTACTAGATCATCTGGAAGGTCCATGTCTAGCCTTGTGAGAGTTCTCCAGAGTGCTCTCCACAGAGACTGGACCAATTTACATTCCCACCAGCAGTACAGAAGGGTTTCTCTGTCCCCACAGCCTCTCCAGCGTTTGTTTCTGCTGTCCTTTTTGATTATGCCATTCTCACAGGGGTGAGGTGGTATCTCAGTGTTGTCTTTATTTGCATTTCTCTGACAATCAGCAACCTGGAGCAGTTTTTCATGTGTTTGTTAGCCTTTTGGATCTCTTCTGTATTGAATGTTCTGTTCATATCCTCTGCCCATTTTTGGATGGGGTCATTTGCTTTTTTGTTGCTAAGTTTTCTGAGCTCTTTGTGTATTTGGTTATTAGCTTCTTGTCTGATGTCTGGCATGTGAAGATCTTCTCCCATTCTGTGAGGGGTCTCTTTGCTTGTGTGATAGTTTCTTTGGCTGTGCTTTCTTAGTATTTTTATGTGCTTTCTACATATCCTTCATTTAGCATATCTTTGCTCCACAATGTTATTTTTGTATTTATTTTTTACCAGAGCACTGCACAACTCTGGCTTTCAGTGGTGCAGAGGATTGAGCCTAGGACTTCAAAACCTCAGGCATTAGTCTTTGCAGGACCATTATGCTATCACCCCCAACTTCATAATTTCAAATATGCATCCTTTCATAGAATAATTAGCATCTGAAAGCATATATATATATATATATATATATATATATAGTGTAGATATTTAGGACATCCTGTAAGAGTAGGGTGTGAGGTGCTGTTTCTTGGTATACTTTTCCTAGTGCTTAGCATAGTGCTCAGACACTTTCTGACACTGCATGAACACACCTAATAACTGCTAACTGGAGAGCACATTTGTAGGCATGAGTAGATCTCATGAAGTCCCTTGTTTAGCCTTTCTGAGTGTTTTTCCTGTGTATTCATTTGTCCTACTCTAGAGTGCTGGGTATCCCTTTGCTTCCTGAAAGGCAGGTCAAAGTGAAGCCTCTGTTGCTTGCATTTTCCAGCTTTGACAAGCTGAGCCTGATTCTGAGTCCAGCATACTGCCTTCCTTGGCAGTCCCCAGTATCTGGAATCTATGTCCTTGGTGGCCTTTGTTTTCACTGGAGAATCTTGCAGTCTCTCATGCAGGTGGTGGGAGGGGACATAGTGGGGGTTAAACATCTCACTGCTGGGTTCTGAATGCAAGAGACGAAGGACCCACTTCCAGCCTGCAGCCTTGCCCTGTACACCTGTGATCTGTTCTGTATCCTGCCTCTGTTTCTGTTGAGATTGTTGAATCCATTAAGATGTCTTTCAGATTATCTACTCCAAGAACAAAACAAAACAAAACAAAACCTCTGCTCTTCTTTAGGGCGGGGCCTATAGAAGGAAACTTGGGGTTCCACCACCCCTAATAGACTTTGAGCCCTCCATCCTGCTGTCCTCACTGTACTTCTCAGTCACCTTGATGCTAACATGGGGCCTCTGTGGGAATTAGTCCATCTGAGCTGCTGTAGCAAAGTACCGTAGACTGGTGGTTCATAAGCAACAGAAATATGGTCCTCCTGTTTCTAGAAGCTACAAAGTCCAAGATCAAGATGTCAGCAGATTTGGTGTCTGGTTCATATGACTGATACCTCCTTGTCTCTTCATAGGCAGAACAAGCATGGGAATTCTGGGGATGGGGCCCTGTGATAAGGCACTAATCCTATTCAAGAGGGCTCCCCCTTAATGTCATCACTTGAGGAATCTGAATTTCAACCTTTGAATTTGGAGGACTCAGTCATTCAGACTGTAGCAGTCATCAGACTTCTGAGGGGAGCACAGATTCATTGGTTACCCTTCTCCATGAGATTTTTCCCACCAGGTTTATCACTGGGATTCAGTGCCATTGCAGTGAATCCATTATTCCTGGAAGCCTTTTCTCTCCCTCTCTCTCTCTTCCCATGTCTCTCTCCCCCCTCCCTCCCTCCTTCTCCTGCTAGGGGCAGAGAATAGGAGAAAGAAAGAGAAGCCTGCAGCATTACTCTACTGCTCACGATGCTTCCACCCTGCAGCATTACTCTACTGCTCACGATGCTTCCACCCTGCAGCATTACTCTACTGCTCACGATGCTTCCACCCCCTTCACATGGGGACCAGGGGCTCGAGCCCAGGTGCTTTCACCCTGGTCCTTGCATCTGGTGACATGTGCACTCTTGACAGGTGTGCCCCACCTAGCGTCTGGCCTTAAACTCTTTCTGCCTTCCCAAGTTGGTTAGCATACTTCTATACGCCTGCCTTTTAGAAATTCATTAGAACCTCTCTGCCATTGACACCTTCGAACCTTTTCAGTCCTAATGTAATTCTGACAGCCACAAAGAAAGGGTAGATATATCTCATTGGTTCAGAAACATTAGTAAAGCTTACTTCATTCCCAGACCAAATTTCTAAGGTCAATTTTTTTTTTTCTCTGAAACCAAAACCTTTGAGTCAAGTTGTATTAGAAGGTTTATATTATACCCCTTACTGCGTTATTCCTCCTTTCACACAGCCTTTGCTGCTGCAGCTGAAAGCTACTGAATGTTCTCTTCCCCAACACCAGTCCTTCTTCCCTTCTCTTGATAATACATAGAGTGAGGGGAACACCTGTGAAAAACAGACAAGAATGTTCTTCTCATTTTGGGTCAGGGTGATCACACTGTCAGTAGCACAACAGACTTTTAGGTCTGGGGCATCAAGATCTCAACTCCAATCTCCAGCACCATCATAAGTCAGAGCTGAGCAGTACTTGGTTAAAAAAAAAGGAAGAAGAAGAAAAAAGAAAAGTTTATTTTCATTGCTGTTAGATCAACTCTAAAAAATAAATAATAAGCTTCAATACAACTATGAAGTATCTAATAAACTGAAATATAACTATAATGATTGACCAGATTATCTTTTCTAAAACAGAAATAATAATTTTGTGACTGTGTGTATGTTTCTGAACTTCCAAACTTTAAGGTACTTCTCACAACAGAGATGCTATTCTACCCAAGCCTCTTTGTTGAGACAGCCAGTCAAACCATTGTGCTCTCATTCATTTGCCTGCGCCGGCTCCAGTGTAGTGTCACACATAGTCTGCACAGGTATTTGTCCTGCTTCTCTTTTTATTGCTGTGGAAGCATCCGCGCAACTAGTATGTGCAAAATTAATTTGTCTCCCTAACAAAGTAGCTTTTATAGAAACAAGAAAATGCTTGTCTCATTTTCTGTCATGCCATAGAAATTAGAAGACCACTGATTCTAGCAAACTAGTTTGAAAACATTGACACCCAGCCTAGTAGGTAGCTCAGTGACGAATGCGTTGGATTGGGAAACTGAGGCCTCAGGTGTGATGCTCAGCGTGACCTGTGCCAGAATGATACTCTGGTTCTTCCTTCCCTCCCCCCACCATTGTCCATAGATAAATAAAATGCCAAACAGATAAATGTCTTGATGTGCTGGTCAGTCAGAGCCTGAACCTATGGTTAAATGAATCTGCACCTATATTAAGTTAATTCATCTATACATATTTATATATAATCTCTCTATAGACAGAGGCTTAAACATTATAGCTCTAAGTATTTTTCCAAGTTAAGTATATAAAAATATAGTTTGGAAAACACTGAGAGAGAGTTATTCAGCAAAAATAAAAACATGTTATCTTCAAAAAAAATCTAATGTCATGGAAAAAAAATTTTTTTAATATTCTAGATTAAATAAGACTAAAGAAGCATAACAAATGTAGACTATAATCATTGGTTAAAGTATGTTCTAAATACAAGTAGTTATAAATAACTTTCTAAGGAGTTTGATAAATTTTCACGTAAACTCTAAATGTTAGGGAATTCTTGTTAATTTTCTTAGGCCTGATAACCTATTGTTTGTGAAGGGTAATGTCCTCATTCTTAGGCGATGCTGACTGAAATGTGTAATGTATGTGCATACTTTGAAACTGTTGAAAAGAAATAAAAATTGTATAACCAGGTGTTTGTGTATGTTTATGTATATGTGTGGAGGTATATTTGAAATATAGCTAGTGCTAATTGTTCTAAGAGCCAGATATGTGGGTGTTCATTGCACTATGTGTTCATTGCACTATATATATATATATATATATTTTTTTTTTTTTTTTAATTTTGAAACTTGTACTAACAGCAAGCAGAGAAACAGAGCTCAGGCTTGGAAAGCCCCTCAGATAACACCAGTGTTCCATTTTATGTATCCACTTAAAGGTCAATCCTAAGGACCTGGACTCCAAGTATGCCTACATCCAGGTGACTCATGTGACCCCATTCTTCGATGAAAAAGAGTTGCAAGAGAGGAAAACAGAGTTTGAGAGATCCCATAACATCCGCCGCTTCATGTTTGAGATGCCCTTCACTCAGACCGGGAAGCGACAGGGCGGGGTGGAGGAGCAGTGCAAACGGAGAACCATCCTGACAGGTAGGACTCCCTGATGGCTCCTTTCTCTGAGAATTCCACTGAGCTAAAGAGCTTTTGAGGAGGAATCCAGAAGCTACTAGAATCAGAAGGGTTCCTTGCAGCTAGGCTAACTTTTCCTCATCTATCCATTTTAATTTAACTTTTGCCCAGTGCTTGCTTTGGACGCTCATGAATTTTCCCATCTACTTGTTTACATTTTCTCCTTCTGCCAGGCCAGAAGTCTGTTTGTTTGTTTGTTTGTTTATTTATTTATGTATTGCCGCTAAGGTTATTGCTTGGTGCCAGCATTATGAATCCATTGCTCCTGGTGGCCCTTTCCCCCCCATTATATTGGATAGGACAGAGAGAAATTGAGAGAGGAAGGGAAGACAGAGGAAGAGAGAAAGACACCTGCAGACCTGTTTCGCAGCTTGTAAAGCATTCTGCCCTGCAGGTGGGGAGCTGGGGGCTCTAGACTAGAAATTTATATCCAATATAAAGTCATTTTTTTAAATCTGATGAAAATAATGGTCCCTTATGTTCCTTATTTGCACCCAAATCCAGGGGACTTGTAGACCCCTTCTGACTCCCACAAGAACCTTCTCTAGAACCATGGTCCTCAGTCAAGTGCTTCCCCCCCACCCCACCCCCCCACACACACACTCTCCACAATGCAGAGAGTCCTGTCCATCACGTAAGTCCCAGCATCTACCTATGCAGAGGCCTAAGGCTGGATGAATAAATATCCCATGAAACTGGGTTCTTCCCTCTCGCTCTTTCTTTTTCTCCTCCTCGGTGTTAGAAGTAGATGGCCAACCTCAGCTTGATTACCTCCAGCTTCAGGGAGCGGGCTGCCTTCACAAGACTCTCCTTTACCTGTTGGGGCTTTATTGACCCATGGTGCTATTAGCCACTGACAAAGCTTTTTCAGAAATGTTGTTGTTTTGTTTTTGTTTTGTTTTGTTTTACCTTCTCTGGGGAAACTTGACCCATTTGTCTGAAGTTAGGATTAGCGCATGTTGGGATTACCCTAAAATAAAACACTTCTTGACTTTAAAAGAAAAACAGGGAATTGGGCGAATTATGTAGCAGTAGTG
The DNA here is from genome assembly GCF_950295315.1 of Erinaceus europaeus. Taxonomy (NCBI): domain Eukaryota; kingdom Metazoa; phylum Chordata; class Mammalia; order Eulipotyphla; family Erinaceidae; genus Erinaceus; species Erinaceus europaeus. The sequence continues at coordinate 128,291,595 of NC_080166.1, read as the reverse complement.
CACTGGACTTGCTTGCATGCCTGATGTCACAGGGGTTGTACCCACCACCACCACCACCATCACAAGTCATTGCTGAGCAGTGCTCTGGTTTCTCTCCCCTGTAGTGTGTATGTGTGTGTGTATGTGTGTCTTTCATTAAAATCAATCAAGTGGGTGAGATATAGCATAATGGTTATCCAAAAGATTTTCATGCCATAAACTCTAAAATCCCAGGTTCAGTCTCCCTTACCACCATAAACCAGAGCTGTGCAGTGCCCTGGTAATAAACAAACAAACAAACAAACAATCCGTAGGTGGCTCACATAGTGGAGCAGCACTGTGGTATCTCTCCTCCTGTCTACAGGAAATAAAAATAATTGGCAGCAAAGAGTGGTGAAGTCATGTAGGCACCTAGTCTCAGTGATATAACCCTGGTGGCAATTTTTTAAAAAATCATAAACCTTTAAAAAAAAAAAAGATGGAATATATGAGGTTCTGGGTTCAATTCCCAGCGCCCCTCAAAAATCACTTGTTGGAAGGTGGGGGAGAGAGGAGCGTGTATCTGATATTTAGGCACATTTTCCAGTGACCACAGTTGAGCCCAGCCAGGGAAGTGCCCTCTGCTTGTGTAAAACTCTGTGTTACTGAGATTCCCAGCTGGGCACTAACACGGAGCGCCGTGACTAAACACTAGTAAGAAGAGTGGATGCTCAGCTCCCAGCTTTGAACTGTAAGCTTCTTTTAAGAATTTGTTAATTGTGGACAGAGAAAAATTGAAGTGGAAGGGGGAGATAGAGAAGGAGAGAGAAGCTTGTGAAGCTTTCTCCCAGCAGGTGAGGATTAGGGCTCTGAACCCAGGTCTTTGCTCACTGTAAGATGTGTGCTTAACCAGATGCACAGTTCCCCTGAATTGTAAACTTTTAATTGATGAACTCTGTGCACATGACTGCTCTCAGTAAAGCTGTCACCAAAAAATAAATATGGATCAGGGCCAGGGAAATAGCAGAATGACCATACAGAATGACCGTACAGAATGACCGTACAGAATGACTTTCATGCCTCAGGTCAGGTTCAGTCCCTGGCACCGCCATAAGCCAGAACTGAGCACTGTTGTGCTTATAAAGGGAGAAGGAGAAGGAGAAGGAGAAGGAGAAGGAGAAGGAGAAGGAGAAGGAGGGACATTCTAAGATAACTCAGAACAGCATATTGCAAAAAATGTTGCAGTTTTCCTTTGAGGTAACAGAGGTGAACATTTAAATTTACCCCCGATGTAAAACAATGTGAATTCACACACACACACACACACACACACACACTACCCCGCAGATAACTGTCTTGTGAAACATTTCCTCAGTAAAAGTTAAATTTTAAAGAAGTTTAAATTGAAAATAAATTTACATTCATTATGAAAGAGGCCCTAGCCCTGTTTTTGGAATAAGGTGACGTGGGCTGAAGAAATAGCTCACTTGGATAGTGCGCTGCTTTGTTTTGTGTGCGGCCCAGCCCTCAGCACACTGAAGGAAGCTTCAGTTCTGTTGTCTCTTTCTCTCTCTTTTTTCTACCTTCTGTGTCTTTATCTTTAACATAAAAATAGACTACAATAACAGTGTTGCCCCTACCGTATGCAAATGTCTGTTATTCTACTCACACAAATTCTTCTTATGAAGCAAGATAGAAAGATAAGCTGCATTTCTAGGTGGGTCCTTTTCTGAGAGGACCAGCCCTCAGTGTTTAGCTCTGAAGAGTCAGGCTCTTAAGTCAGTGCTGACCAAAGGTCAGCCTCTAGATCTGCAGCCCCAGCACCACCTGGGAGCTGTTAAAAATGCAAATTCTTGGGCCCCACCCACTCTGCTGATTGTGAATCTCTGAGGGGCAAGGGAGCCAGCAGCTGGTCAGCTAGCCCTGCACGTAACCTGCTCCTTGGGCTTGATTTAAAGAAACCAATTCACTGCTAGGTCACACTCGTCATGTTTTATTATGATTATTCCCTGGAAGTTTAGTGCCCTGATGTATAAATATAGTTACCTCAGGATGTTTCCCCTCAGGGGTTACTGTTTTTGTTTGGTTTTTTTTTTTTTTTTTTTTTTTTTAGTAGAGTTGACAACTTGTCTATAGATAACACTTTTTTTTAAATTTTTATTTATAAAAAAGAAACACTGAAAAAATTTTAAATAAATTAATTTAAAAAAAAGAAGACACAAAAACTCCACACAGTTCCCACCACCAGAACTCTGTATCCCATCCCCTCCTCTGATAGCTTCCCTAATCTTTATTCTTTTGGGAGCATGGACCCAGGGTCATTGTGGGATGCAGAAGGTGGAAGGTCTGGCTTCTGTAATTGCTTCCCCACTGAACATGGGCGTTGCCAGGTCGATCCATAGTCCCAGCCTGTCTCTCTCTTTCCCTAGTGGGGCAGGGCTCTGGGGAAGCGGAGCTCCAGGACACATTGGTGGGATCTGCTCAGGGAAGTCTGGTTGGCATCATGGTAGCATCTGGAACCTTGGTAGCTAAAAAAAGAGCTAACATATAAAGCCAAACAAATTGTTGACTAATCATAAACCTAAAAGCTGGAATAGTTCATATGAAGAGTTGGGGGGGGGGGGTCTTTGTTTTGTAGATAGCTAGCAGGCCTATTTTAGTTATATTCCAAAGGGCCCATGACTATACTAGTTGTTGTTTTTTTTTTTTTTTTTGGGGGGGGTTCCCCCTGAGCCTGGAATCTGATATGCAGGTGAATCCTAGTTATTGTCTGGGGAGATGATGTCATGGCTGTAAAAAGGACCAGAAAGCTGGACCAGGGAAAAGAGTAGCTCCCAAATACGGGAAAGAGGTATAACTATTGTTGACTGTAAACCCCATCGATTTGATGGGATCTGGGGCCCATATTCAGCTTAGGAGCCTATGTGACCTCTGCATCTCTGTAGATCTGAGGGTTTACTGTTTTATCAGTTTTAAATATCTTAAATGAGGTAAAGGAAATGAGCTGGAGCCTCCCAGGAGAGAGCGGACCAGGAGGAGTGCTCTCAAGTGGACACACGTGCTGGAATGCTGGGGACCATGCCGTCTCTGCTGTGGGGTGCTATCAGCTTCCGTCCCAGAGATCAACAGGAGAGAAGCCTGTAGACAGAGGGGACGTCTCTGCAACTGTGATTCCAAAGGGTGTCAAGTAGAATAGGGTAGATATGCTATCATGGACTAAAGAGAAGGCCTAGCAGGGGCCGAGAGGTAGCGCACCTAGTTGAGTGCACACATTACCGTGCGCAAAGGCCTGGGTTCAAGACCCCAGACCCCACCTGCAGCAGGGAGGCTTCACAAGCAGTGAACCAGTGCTGCAAGTATCTCTCTCTCTCTCTCTCCCTTCTCCCTTCCTTCTCAGTTTCCTTCCTTCTCTATCCAACATAAATAAAATATTTTTTAAAAGAAGAAGAAGAAATCACAGCATACAGGTCTGGGACTTTACAGAGAAGGAAAGCAAACCCAGTACAGGGAGGAGCACTGAACCCTCAGACATGAGTCATGAGTTCTGTCCTTGGTACCAAATGTCCCAGTGATGATCTGAATCTCTCCATCTCTCTCTCACAAATATATAAGAAATAAATATTTAAATATAAAAGTTTAAAATACGTATTTATTTTGGTTAGAGACAGAAATTGACTGGGAAGGAGGAGATAGAAAGAGGTTCATTTGAGCCTGGACCTCGTGTATGTAGTGCATGTGCCAGAGAGAAGGAGGGCAAATTCATGGGGAGAGGAAACAGACGTCTAACTAACAGAAGGCTTGCTGGGCCAGGCAGAAGACAGTGGGACAAAAAAAGAAATGGTAACAGATTTTGTTAGTTTCTCCCTGTCCTCCACCTCTAGCTCCGTCGTGGAGTTAACCTGGGCAGTAAGCAGCTTCCTACAGTGGATGTCTTCTGTCTCAATTTCTTTGGGTAGTTTGGGCCCTTTAGAGACAAATAAAAAGTTCCTTGTGGGGAGTCGGGCGGTAGCGCAAAGCACAAGGACCAGCGTAAGGATCCTGGTTCCAGCCCCCGGCTCCCCACCTGCAGGGAAAAGCGGGTCTGCAGGTGTCTATCTTTCTCTCCCCCTCTCTGTCTTCCCCTCCTCTTTCCATTTCTCTCTGTCCTATCCAACAACGACTACAACAATAAAAATCAACAAGGGCAACAAAAGAGAATAAATAAATAAATAAATTTTTTTTTTTAAGTTCTTTGTGAGTCTTTGGGGCCCTCACTGCCTTTAGCTAAAGAGAAACTACATGCTTAAGTGGCTTCTCTTAGGGGCCTGTTCTGATCTCATCATCATCTTGTTCCTTGTGGGAAGGTATACAGAACCCAGGCCTTGCAGACCCACCACACTGCCTCATTGGGTGACCTTGGGCAGATAGATCACTTAACCTCTCTGTCTTACTCTCCTCATCTGTAACGCGCGGGAGTGAAGCCTACAGCCATACCGCCCTGAACGCTGATCTCAGAAACTAAGCAGGGCCAGGTCTGGCTAGTACTTGGATGGGAGAGTGATACCGGCAATCCTGTGTTAAAGCATTTTAGAAATCGTGCTCAGGAGGAGGAAGACTGTGTTCTTCATTGCAGAGATCTCACCCAGGCCCCTGAGGCTGAGGATGAGTCTAAGGAGATCGAAGTGCGACAGGAGAGAAAAAGCAAGGGTGCGGTTTCAGCCTGGAAGGCCATAAAGAGAGGAAGTTACTAGACAACTGAAAGATCCAGAGGCGGCGCCGTAAACATGCTGCTAGAAACGGGGAGCCCTCATCAACCCTTAGTTCAGGACCCACAGGGGAGGGAGGGAGGTGTCCTGAAGACTTTGAACTTGAGACTCTAGACTCACTTTATTCATCACTTCAGTTCTTCTTCCTTTGCTTGCTTTAGCCCTGCCCTTTGGTGCCCCGGCCCTGTGAACCTGCTGCAGGCTCACTTTCCTGGATGGGGCAGTCAGCTCACTGCAATTGTGTGTTCATTTGAAAACCCTCCAGGCCCACTTCCATGTCAGTAACTGACATGAGCCTCTCTGGGTGTGTGTGTGTGTGTGTGAGTGTGTGTGTGTGTGTGTGTGTGTGTGTGTGTGTGTGTGTGTGTGTGTGTGTGTGTGTTCACAAGTACACATGCCAGGATGGAGCCCAGTGCAAAGCTGGCCACTCGCGTATTATAGAATGAGCTCTGCCTCTTGAGCTAATCCCCGGCTGCCTCCTTGTTCCTTCTTTCCAAGACACCTGTCAGTCGTTTTCTTCCCACTCGCTACTCCTAAGTCATTCCCTGACTCCCACTGGGGTTGGAAGTACTCCTTCCCTTCGCTTTCTGTTCATTCCCACCAGGATCCAGTCAGCCACCCTTCTCAGCCATCCCCTGCTCCTCCTTCTCTCCACCCCCTCCTATATGGCTGCAAGTTTCTCCCGTGGGGGGCTTAGCAATACCAAGATGGATGGCTTGCTCAATTATCACCCCTTCACCCACCTCCCAGCTCAGTGTGTTCTTTTGTTTAACTACGTGAGCAGTTCATTAACTGAACAAAATGTATTGAACACAAGCAGTGTTCAACTTGGAGTAATAGCAAAAAAAAAAAAAATTTTTTTTCATTCGTGCAGCTTTCATTCCAGCAGGAAGAGGGAAGAGACAGATAATAAATAACTGAGCATACTAGAGCAGTATGCCTGTGCCGATTACCGTGTTCTGGGCAAAAGCAACGTGTTGAAGGGGAGAGTTGTGGTTTGACTGGCTGCACCTCATTAAGGCAGTGCCATCTGGGGGCCAGGCAGTGGTGCACCTGGTCAAGCGAACACATTTCAGTGTGCAAGGACCCTGGTCAAACCCTGGTCCTTCCCTGCAGGGAGAAAGCTTCACGAGTGGTAAAGTAGGGCTACAGGTGTCTTTGTCTCCTTCCCTCTCTGTCCCTTCCCAGTTTCCCTCTGTCTCTATCTAATAAATAAATAAAAATTTACTGTAAAAAGTAAAAGAGACAGTGATACCTAAATCCACATTAGCAGTAGGTGAGGGCGTGGAAGAAACTGTTGGGGCCAAAGCCAGCATCCAGGAGAGGACAGCTGGGCACAGGGCAGCTGTGTGGTAGGAGCTGAGTGAGCCTGAGGGAGGGAGAGATGAGGCCAGACTGGAGGCAGCGTGTGATGCGTGCTGCCCGTGATGATGCCAGGCCACTTGGCATAGCAAGCTCACGCGGGCTGTATCTTACTATTTTTTAAAGATTTTATTTATTAATGGGGAATATAGGCAGAAAGAGAGAGAGAGAAAGAACCAGACGTGACTCTAGTACATGTGTTGCTGAGGACTAAACTTGGGACCTCCTGCGTGAGAGGTTAATGCCATCTCTAGCGTGCCACCTCCGGGACCCCAGACTGTATTTTCTTTTCCTTGAGCCATGTCCTCACACCTCTCCTTTATTTCCCTAAGCCTCCAGCTAGCACGCATCACCAGAGGTAGTGGTCGGGACTCAGACACCAGAGCTGGTAGAATCCATCCACACTTTACACATCACCCTTGTAGTTGGTTTTCCACTCTGAAATGATGTTCCTGAACAGAAATTTTAAGAGCAGCGTGATGACTCTAGGGCATGTGTGTGGATGGCTGTTCGACTCATAGTGACCTTCCCACAGACTCCTTACCCACACAGACCCCAGCAAGCACAGAATGTCCACATCGGGGTTCCTTGGGTTGGAGTCCTCCTTTCCCAGCTCACTGGCTGATAGGCAGCTTCGTCATTTCTCTTGTCATACTCTCAGAGAAACCTTTAGTCCGAAGACACTATATGCACCACAGTGCGACAGCTAAAAATTGTGTCACCAAAGAAAACAAGAGAAATAAGACGCAGGGGACCTTGGTCTTCAGCTCTTTGGTGTTGATAGCTTCAGGCTTCATATGCATGAAAACGATGTTGTTGGATTTAAATATATATGTTAACAATCATCTAAATCTCAAAGGCCCTTTATCAATAATATAGTTCTACATAGTTTGTGAATTTCTAGCTCATAAAATGCCTGGAAATCTTTTCACTTGCTTTTCTTGACTTCTCTGATTTCTACAAATGTAAACTTGTGATTTGGTGTTATTCAATGGAGAAAAATGGATATTTCAAGAATGTTTTCATGGAACTATTTTTCTTTTTTTTAAAAAAATTTTTCTTTATTTATTCCCTTTTGTTGCCTTTGTTGTTTTACTCTTGTAGTTATTATTGCTGGATAGGACAGAGAGAAATGGAGAGAGGAGGGAAGAAAGAGAGGGGGAGAGAAAGACAGACACCTGCAGACCTGCTTCACCGCTTGTGAAGCGACTCCCCTGCAGGTGGGGAGCCAGGGGCTCGAACTGGGATCCTTACGCCGGTCTTTGTGCTTTGCGCCACCTGCGCTTAACCTGCTGCGCTACCACCCAACTTCCTCTTTTTCTTTTTTTTAATAAAATATTTGTATTTATTAATGAGAGAGATACAGAGAGAGAGAGAGAGACCAAGATCAGAGCACTGCTCAGCTCTGGCTTATGGGAGTGCTGGGGATTGAATCTGACAATGTTCCACGAATGCTGGCATATGACAGGCAGGCTTTGGATTCCTCCTCTGTAAAGCGGGCCTAAGAATCACTCTGTGTTATTAAAAGCAGTGCGGGCTGTGGGGTAACTCTAGGCACTTCCCCCACAGCAATACACTGCTTCCCTTACGTGAAGAAGCGAATCCCAGTCATGTACCAGCACCACACCGACCTGAACCCCATTGAAGTGGCCATTGATGAGATGAGTAAGAAGGTGGCTGAACTCCGGCAGCTCTGCTCCTCGGCTGAAGTGGACATGATCAAGCTGCAGCTCAAACTCCAGGGCAGTGTGAGCGTTCAGGTGAGTCTCGCCCTGCCCGCACGGCAAACCCGGGACAACAACACAACGTTCCTTTGGCTTCAGGTGGTTTGGTGCAATTCTCATGATCACCAGAGGAGATAGTATCCTCAGGGGGTCTTGCCAACTCCGCCTACTGGCATTCTCAGACCTCGGCACCCAGTCTTAGCTGGTTGTATCTGAAAAAAATTTACGGGGTGGGGGGGAGTAGGGTGGAGGTCATTACTGACGCCTTACTGCTCTGAGTTTGTGTTTTTAGACAAAGAGGAAGAAATACCAAAGCTTCCTTTAGAGTTGTATTGGGTTGTCTGAAAAGTCATGTAACATTTTTCTGGTTTTCTATGCAAAAATATGTCAATGCCTTTTCCGACAGCCCAGTGATACACTCACAAGTTGTCCCAAGGGCTCAGGTGTAGGTCAGGTGCTTAGCTGAGTAGATGCCTCCCAAGTGAGCTGTCTCACCAGCCCAAGTTTCGCTCTTCTTATTAATATTTTTTAATTTATTTATTTATTTATTATTGGATAGAGAGAGAAATTGAGAGGGGAGGGGGAGCTAGAGAGGGAAAGAGACAGAGAGACATCTGCAGCCCTGCTTCACCACTCATAAAGCTTTCCCCCTACAAGTAGGAACTGGGAGCTTGAACCCAGGTCCTTGTGCACTGAAATGTGTGCACTTAACCAGGTGAACCACTGCCTGGACCCTCCTCTTATTAATATTTTTAGACAGAAAGATGTTCTTTTGAATAGAATATAGTCCGATGAATCTGTTTTCCCAACAACCAGTAGAACTGGTTTGTGTCCTCTGTAAGAACTCTGTTGTTGTTAAGTCTGTTTCCTTCTTTGTTTAGCATTCCTTTGTATACCAGCAGACGGGCACCTATTATAAAATGTGGCAGCCAAGAGGGGTTAAGAGTTTTTTTTTCCTCTCATATAAATACCTACATAATGTGTTCATCTTTGAGCCAGGTACCAGTTGTACAAATAGGTTTAGTGAAAATTCACTGTGTATATTGCATCTTAGTCATAGGTTTGTAGAAAAAGGCTTCCTGCTAATATGGTTTCCTAGAAGTTTGGTTGTGATGCATACACATCATGTCCCCCTAGTAGCCAGCATGGTTGTCGCTTTATTATTTTATTTATTTATTTTTAACCACTGCACTGCCCTGCCCTGCCCAACTCTGACTTATGGTGCCAAGGATTGAGCCTGGGAACTCCAGTCTTTCAGGCATGAAAATCTGTTGCATAAACTTCTATGCAGTTTCCTCCACCCCTACCTCACTGATATTTTTTAGTGTATATGTATATTAGTATATATATATATATATGTATATTAGTCCATGTTTTACGTGCACATATGTACTTCACGTGTATGTGTGTGCATACACAAATGCAGGGGAAGTGGGATGTGCCAGCTCTCAGGAAAGTCCCAGTGGGCTGGGCCATCACAGTAGTCACCATGAAGAATCAGTGGGACCCCATGAGTCAGGCAAGATGAACTTTACATGTAGGGATGAAAGCAGATGCACAGGACACCACAGACAGCAGGCCAGCTTACCGGGACCAAGTCCCCTAATGGACTATTGGTGGGTTTAAATAGGAGTAGCATGGCCCCTTCTGTTGTTGGTCATTCCAGCTCCTCTGCTACGAGTCCTTCCAGGGTGTCTCATTTGCATACTACAGTTACTTCCCTTAGGGTCTCCTAGCCTTATCCAGGGTCTCCTAACCTGCTCCTGACATAGCCAGTTCTTTATTGAAAAACACATGTTTATGAAAGTTACGTGTAGGTTTTAACATAGATTTAGGGGGTTTCCTGATTTGCATTTTAAGATTTATTTATTGAGAGAGTCTCTCTAAAGGACCAAATGCACTGTCTTGGGTTTGACCAGTCATCTTCAAAAGCAGAGATTCCATGATGAAATGAGATTAAGTTTACACATGTATGTGCTTACCAAGGTAGCAACAGAGTTGGAGACAGCAGGAACTAAGTGTGTGTGTGTGTGTGTGTGTGTGTGTGTATATGTGTTTCTGTAAGGCTTTCCTCCAGAACCTCACTGGAGATGATGTGTTTGTTATAGGACAGAGCCATCAAGGAGACTTGGTGACTGTGTGCTCCAGGATCTTGGTATATTACATCTTATGAAGTGTCCTCAAGTTTACTCTTTGCACATATCATATCAGTTTTGGATCATCAGTCATTTTTTTCTTTATTGGGAGTTAATGATTTACAGTCAATAGTAAAATATAGTAGTTGGCACATGTGTAACATTTCTCAATTTTCTACATAACACTCTAGCACCCCCCCACCCCAGTCTAGGTCCTCCTCTGCCATCATGTTTCAGGACCTGAATACCCTAGAGTTCTTCACTTTGGTGCAATACACCAAACCCAGTCCAAGTTTGCTTTCTTATTTTTCAACTTCTTTTTATTATTATTAGTGATTTAATAATGGTTGACAAGATCGTGGGATAAGAGGGGTACAAGTCCATATAATTCCCACCACCAAAGTGCCATATCCCATCTGTTCCACTGGAAGGGTCCCTATTCTTTATCCCTTTGGGAGTATAGACCAGAGATCTCTATGGGGGGGTGGGGGCAGAAATTGGAGATCTGGCTTCTGGAATTGCTTCTCTGCTGGACATGGGCATTGACAGGCCTATCCGTACTCCCAGTCTGTCTCTATCTTTCCCTAGTGGGGCAGGGTTCTGGGGAGGTGGGCTTCTAGGACACATTGGTGAAGTTGTCTGCCCAAGGAAGTCATGTTGACATTATGGTAGTATGGATCATCAATTATTATCCAAGATAATCTTCAGATTATTAGTATAGCTCCCCAGACATACCCCATGTGATGACTCACCATGTCATCACAGAAGGCTCACTAGCTGCTCCTGCTCAGGGCACCACTGTGACTCCCTATCTCCTCCCTTTGCAGCTCACTTCTATGACTAGATGTCCTGTGCACTAAGGGTCAGAACCATAGCCCCTGCCCTTTGCCAAAGGTTAAACACAACAGATGCCCCTCCCTGCTTACTTAGCTGTCAAGCCCACCACATTTTCCAAGAAAAATTATATGGCAACCACATGATCTGGTCCTTTCTCCAGCTACCTCAGATACAATCTGCGATCCTTCCTGTTCCCAGGTCCTTAACCTCTCCACACCCCTTGTTCCTGATTTGCCCAACTTCAGAGAGCTCCTCTTAGCTAATGGAGAGAAACAGGACTCTGTTTCACTCACCATGTTGTTGAATGTCCCCATCTCTGGCCTGCTAGTGCATGCCAGATAGTTATTTCATTTGAGTGCAGTCAATTCATTTGAACACAAATTCAGCAGAGTGAACTCTTGGCACTTTTTTGTTTGTTTGTTTTTAACTTTTTTCAATTTTTATTTTTCTTCATGAGGAGACATGGGAAGGGAGAGTAAGAACCAGAGCACTACTCTGACATACGCAATGTTAAGAAATTGAACTCAGGACATCGTGCTTGCAAACTCATCTTTCTACCACTGTACCATCTCAGACCTGGCTGTGACTATTAGTGTTTTTCTTTCATTTTTTTATTGCCTTTATTTATTTATTGGATAGAGACAGCTAGAAATTGAAATGGGAAGGTGGTGATAGTGAGGAAGACAGACACCTGCAGCACTGCTTCACCACTTGTGAAGCTTTCCCCCTGCAGGTGGGAACTGGGGGCTTGAACCTGGGTCCTTGAGCATTGTAACGTGCACTCAACCAGGTACGCCACCACCCAGCCCCCTATTAGTGTTTTAAAAACTGGCATGAGTGCTTTGTCAGTTTTCCACTGACCTACTGGATTGTCCTCTTAACTTAGCATCTCACAGGTCAAATACCAAATTGAAGACCTGGGCTTGAACTCAGGTGTTTTGATTTGGGGCTGTATGACCTTGAACGAGTCCTTAAACTTTCCTGCATTGCTTCTCCCTGTGTAAGATAAGACCTCATGCCTGGGAGGAGATAGAGTAATGGTTTTGCAAAAGACCTCTGTGCCTGGCCTCTGAAGCCCAGGTTAATACCCAGCACCACCATAAGCAGAGCTGAGCAGTGTTCTAGGCAAACACATCATGATATGTTCCTTGGAGACAGCTGAGATGACAGAATCAAATGGCACAGCCTAAGCTCTTTTTCACAGTTTCTTCTTTGGGTTGGTAAGTTCCTGGAGGTTAGGGCTCCTGACTAAGTCACTCAAATAGCATTTCAGCACAAGCCAGTTGAAGCTCCTCTGACTTCGGTGGTCATCACCACCAGAAGAAAATGTAAACTTTAGGGAGTCATGCAGTGGTGCAGCCGGTTAAGCGCACATGGCACAAAGCGCAAGGACCGGAGTAAGGATCCCAGTTCAATCCCCGGCTCCCCACCTGCAGGGGAGTCGCTTCACAGGCGGTGAGGCAGGTCTGCAGGTGTCTGTCTTTCTCTCCCCCTCTCTGTCTTCCCCTCCTCTCTCCATTTCTCTCTGTCCTATCCAACAACGACGACAACAATAAAAATCAACAAGGGCAACAAACGAGAATAAATAAATATTAAAAAGAAGAAGAAGGAAATGTAAACTTTGTTCTTTATTCAGGTCAATGCCGGCCCACTAGCATATGCCCGGGCTTTCCTAGACGATTCAAGCACAAAAAGATATGCTGACAACAAAGTCAAGTTGCTTAAAGAAGTTTTCAGGTAAAACACACTGAAAATATCCTTTTCTCTTTATGTACTGGTTAGTTCCATGCTCATTCAAGAAGGAAACACCCTGACCTTCAACTGATCTCAGTCCTCTAGACCCTCCGGGAGTAGTTATTTCCTTAGGAATACTCAGGGCTGGGACAGTAGAGGCTCCCTGGTCCATCATTCCCATTCATAGTGCCGCAGAGGCCTGGTTTTTATTATTGCTTTTGAACCACTTCCAGTTTGTTGTTATTTGTTTGTTTTGCTCTGGCTTATGATAGTGCAGGGAGAGGGGGTTACACCTAGGACTTTAGAGCCTCATGCATGAGAATCTCTTTTCACAACCATTATGCTATCTGTCCCTGCTCACTTCCAGTTTTATGCTTGGGGCAGCACTGATTTAAGAATCAAGGTGAGGGAGTCAGGCATTGGCGCAGCGGGTTAAGCGCACGTGGCACAAAGCGCAAAGACTGGCATAAGGATCCTGGTTCAAGGCCTTGGCTCCCCACAAGTGGTGAAGCAGGTCTGCAGGTGTCTATCTTTCTCTCCCCCTCTCTGTCTTCCCCTCTTCTCTCCACTTCTCTCTATCCTATCCAACAATAACGACATCAATAATTACAACAATGTTAAACAACAAGGGCAACAAAAGGGAAAATAAACAAATAAAAAAGATTTTTAAAAAAAAGAATCAATGTGGTGGTGCACCTGGTTGAATTTATACATTACCATTTCCAAGAACCCAGGTTCAAACCTTTGTTACCCACATGCAGAGGGGAAGTTTGGTGAAGCAAGTTTGTTTGTGTCTTTATCTCACTCCCCCTATCATCTTCTCCTCTTCCTCTCAATTTCTCCCTGTCCTATCAAATAATACAGAAGAGGGGGAAGGAAAGGAAAGGAAAATGACTGCCAGGAGTGGCGAATCCATAGTGCTGGCACCAAGCCCTGGTGATAATCCAGGTAGCTATAAAAAAATGACAAGAGAGCACTTGTGCACATGACACACAGTTATCTCCTTCCTTCAGTTGGCAGTCCTGCTGAGTTTCTCCAACTCTAATAAACTTCTTACTTTTCTTTCTTTTAAAAGATGCAGGGCTACTTAGTTTGACTTTCACAGCTGATTAATGACCAACTATAGAGAGCAGTATATGATATAGATAAATTTATTCAAATATGTATTATTCTCGATAGCTGACATATGTATGAGATAATGAGTTTGTAACATTAGTTTAGAAAAGTGAAACTTTTGTTCTACATATTTTGTTACCTCTTACAGAATATTAAATGACTTGCTTACTGAAAATAAAAGTAAAGGAAATAGTGTACTACCAGTTGGATGCATTTTTCTTGTCCTCTCCCTGGCTTTGCTTCCCTCTCCCACACCATCACAGGCAATTTGTGGAGGCTTGCGGTCAGGCCTTAGTGGTCAATGAACGTCTGATTAAAGAAGACCAGCTCGAGTATCAGGAGGAGATGAAGGCCAACTACAGGGAAATGGCAAAAGAGCTTTCCGAAATCATGCGTGAGCAGGTAAAGAGCCAGCTGTCTCAAACAGTTCAGACTCCTCGCTCTTAGGGAGCATGCACTGGTGGGCTCTCCGGTACCTTCTGGGCTTGTAAGCCCTCTGACATCCTCCTGGAGTTTTGTTGTCTGAAGATTATCATTGCATGCTTCACTGCTGCTGTGGGGCCACAGGCTTTTCATGGGGGGCAGCTAAGATGACCAAAGGATCATGACTGATGGAATGCCACCTCCCCTGCATTGCTCTGAAGAGGTGACACTGTTCCTAAACTTGACATCCCATCACCTCAGTCAAACAAAGAAATGAGCACACACAGGGACACCCTTCACAGCATTTTCTTTATCCTATCCTTGGAAAGAACAGAGCTTATTAGTTGATGTGAGGATTTATCTGTTGCAAGTAATGTCTGTCTATATATATATATATATATATATATATATATATATATATATATGTATATGTATATGTATATGTATATATATATATATATATCAAAGAATAAGTAAATAAATAAAACAAATCATAGAGCTGTGGGGCCAGGGGGTAGCTCCCCTGGTAGAGCACATACTTTATGATGCTAGAGAACCCAGGCTCTAGCCTCTGAATCACATGGGAGCACCTGTACAAGAGAATCTTCTAGAGCAAGTGGTAAAACAACGCAGTTGTGTCTCTGTTTCTCTCTGTCTCTCCCACTCGATCACCCTCTAGCTTAAAAAAAATCAGGAACTGTGGAGTCATGCAGGCACAGTGCCTCAGCAATAACCCTGATGACCAAATGTTTACTATTTGTAGCTGACCTGGGTTCCCCAGTGCATTTATTCACGACCATTTCTCTATCTCGTGTCATTATGGGTACCTGTCCTGATTACACTGGTAGCATCTATAATCTCCTTTCAGTAGGACTGAGTAGGTAGGCTCAGTGGTTACCAGAGGGGATGGTTGTCTAGGGGACCATGTAAATGGTCCCTCCACTCTCCATCAGTCATAATGAGTCCTTGTGAATTCACACTGCAAGTCTTTTTAGTGTCAAAATCTTGCACATAACAACTCTTGTCTGTTCCCTCCATTATTGTCTTAAAAGTATTGTCAAATGGTTGCTGTGGCTGTGTGTCTGTTAACATGTCGTGCGGTATTTGCTGAGTAACTTGACGTTGCAGGAAGCTTGCTGGAGTGACTCAGCTTTAACTTGCCTTCTTTTTTCCCCTCCTCCACGCTGACTTGTCCAGATGGGATGGTAATGTCACTTTTTTAAGCTTCACTTTTCTGAAATTGACAAACTGGCTCACATAACATTATTCTGAGATCAGGCGACCGCAGACAGCGGCACCACGTCAGAATGTGCATGTGCAGAAGGCAGTACTCTTCTGGGCATTTAGAAACGTAGGGAAGTTGGACTTACTAAAGAGAATGCATGTGTGGACCACTGAACAGAAAAGGAGAAATTCAGGGGAACAAGTCTTTGGAAAAAGCTCAAGGTCTTTTCCATGGGGCCTCCAGATTCCTACAGAATGGAAAGCTTGATCAGTGGGTGCCAGCAGAAATTACGAGCTGAAAATTTAACTTCCAGGTGGTGTGACCTGTAATGGTGTGCTCTAACTACTGAAACGTCCCATTACCTCAACAAGCATGAAGACCGAACCCCTTTGGTCCTGTAAGCAGAAAGGATTGTGATAAGGATAGATTTGCTTTTATTATTGTCTTCTCTTTCCAGAGGAGCCTCTAAACATATATGTTCTTTGAGATTCCATGTCTGGAAATCAAGACTTACACTTAGAAATCTTCCCTGCATTACTGTGAAGTTATACTTGCTCAGAGTCACAGGGGCAGCTACTGTCTCGTTCCTTCCCCTCCCCACTCCCAGAATGGAAATCTGTAAGACCCTCAAGAGAAGGAGCCAGTAGAGAAACACAGATGCCCCTGGTTTGCTTTAGAAGACTCCCAAGGCACAAGGCCAGGTCGTATGCCCATCAAATATGGACAAGATAGACTTAAAATTCCTTTCTAATTTGGTGAGTCTAGACAGCTCTCCATTCACTGACTGGGAAACAAAAACCCTGTTCTTGGCTTTCTCCTTATAATCTCATTAAGGAAAATGTCACTGACTAGATGAGCTGACACAACCACCAGTGGCCAGCAGCCTGAGCCAACCATCACTGCCCACTGAATGATACGTGGCACAGGTTATGAAATGGGCCATTTGGGGAAATATTTGTCCCATGCGTAACACTTGGGTAATGTTGTGTTTCTGTGCCTCAAGATCTACCCCCTGGAGGAGAAGACGAACGTGCTCCCCAACTCCCTTCACATCTTCAATGCCATCAGCGGGACTCCAACAAGCACGACGGTTCACGGGATGACCAGCTCGTCCTCAGTTGTGTGACTTCACGTCACAGACCCCATGCAGGGGAGCTTGCTTTCGCCATGTGCAAACTCAGGATGATTTCCCAAGCCAATCACTGGGCTCATGCAAGACACAAGCACAACAGCGGGAAGACCGAGCGCAAGGAGGCGGCACGGGGAGCAGCAGGAGAGAAAGGAAGCACAGAACTATGTCATTTCTAAGAGGAGTCATGAGAGGGCGCATAGTTTTCTAAATCTTACTGGCAATATTCACAGTTTTCATGATGTCTTAACAGAGGTGTGTGGTGGACTCTAAGACTGAATTAAATTTGATTCTTCCTTACAGAGTAGTATTAAAATAAGTGACCTAGAGAGAGCAAGTGTTCTGGGATGTACATAGCAAGGGACAGTAGCACTGAAGTTGAGGCTGGGAGAGCCATTTGCCTCGAAGCTAAGCTGGAAAATCTTGAAAATATTTTTTTCCCCCTGTGGCACATTCAGGTTGAATACAAGAACTATTTTTGTGACTAGTTTTTGATGACCTAAGGGACTGACCATTGTAATTTTTGTACCAGTGAACCAGGAAGCTTAGTGCTTTTATACTCATGTACTTGCATTTAAAGACGATGGAAGATTAAGAAACCACGTGAGCTTAAAACTAGTCAAGCAGTTTAGAACCAAAGGCCTGTATTAATAAACAACTATGCTAAAACTTTTAAACTAGTGCAGTATATTGTTATGTACATACGGTTTGTTAATACAGTCTCAGCACCTTGTACATACATGGAATCCATTTCTACATTTTAATACTCTTCACATCAGCTTCTGCATTATGTTCAGTTGTGACCAGTTTGTGCTGTACTTAGTAGAAGCAGTACACTTGACTTTACTGTCTTGTTCTTGTATATAAGCAGACATACACTATGGAGATGTACACAGTCTTTGTTGCTGTCTTAGGTTTATAAACCGGGTTTAAAGTTCTGTCCTTTTGCCAAAGTGGTGGAGTATGTAATTGGTAAATCATAAATCTGTGGTGAAGAGTGGTGTCAGTTAAAGCTTTCACCATGTCCTATTTTCTTTTGAGACATTCACTTAGTAATTTTATATTTGGGAAAAATAAAGGTTTTTAATTTTATTTAACTAGAATCTCTACCCTGCTGTAATTAAATATTCTGTACCACATCTGTATTAAAAATAACATTGATGCTTTTTTGGTAGTAAATATTGGGTATTTATTGTCTGATAACCCTAAAAGGGGCAGAACATTAAAGTAACTGGGTGTGGAATAACATGGCACACAAACAGTGCTTTGAAATATTTGTAGTGCAGGAGCCAGGAAAACAGCTCACTTGGTGCACGGCCCACTTGGTGCACGGCCCACTTGGTGCACGGCCCACCTGGCGCGCGGCCCACTTAGTGCACGGCCCACTTAGTGCACGGCCCACTTAGTGCACGGCCCACTTAGTGCACGGCCCACTTAGTGCACGGCCCACTTAGTGCACTGCTTCGCCATGTGCACCTCCCAGGTTTGAGCCCAGCCCCCACTTCAAAGCATTGAAGGAAGCTTTGGTGCTGTGTGCTCTCTTTCTCTGTCTCCCTCCCTCTCTCCTTCCCTGCTTTCTCTGCCTCTATCTTAAGAATGTGTGTGTGTGTGTGTGTGTGTGTGTGTGTATGTGTGTGTGTGTGTGTATTTGCAGTGCAACCAGGGAGGTAACTTGCCTGCATAAGGTCCTAAGTTCAATCCCTGGTGCCTCGTACGCCTCTCTCAGTAACATAGAAATAAATCTTTTGGGCAAGGGTAAGTAGTATAATGGTTATGCTCTCATGTCTGAGGCTCCAAAGTCGCAGGTTCAATCCCTTGCACCACCATAAGCCAGAGCTGTGCAGTGCTCTGGTAAATAAATAAGATCTCAGCAAACCCAAGACCTAAAGGGGAAAAAAATGTCTTTTATGTTTTAAAATGTTTATTATTGGATAGAGACAGAGTGGGGGGTGATAGGGAAAGAGACAGACAGACACCACCTGCTCCCTGCTCCACCGCTTGTGAAGCCTCTTACCTGCAGGTGGGAAGCAGGCGCTTGAACTCGGGTCCTCGTGCATGGTAATGTGTGCGCTTTACCAGGTGCACCACCTCCCAGCCCCCAAATAAATCTTTTTTAAATAATAAACTACCTAAGGAAGGTGGGGAGGAAAGAAAATGGATAGATGAAATGAAACTGAGGAAATGTTGGCAATTTGTGAAGCTGAGGTTGGGTGCATAAGGAGTCATGGCATCAGTGTGCCAACCTTTGTGTACGTTTCCAGGGCACAGCTTTTCAGAGGCAGGATGCAGGATCAGCTCTCCCAGAAGGCAGGACAGACCCCATGGTCTGGCTCTCAGTTCTACCCATAATCCCCAAATAAGTGTGGACACCTCATTAATCCTACCTCTTTGATGCATGGACTGCCATCTTTGTCAGAGACACATGCGCGTGTACACGCGCGCGCACATACACACACTCCTGCTTGCAAACACACACACGCACCTGCTTGTGTGACTGCCCTGGGACAGAGTGGTTGGTCCCCTAGCCATGCAACACCATCCACATGTGCCCACAGTCCAATGCCCAGTTATCCCTGAACCCTGGTCTAGCGAAGTGACAGCTCAGAGAGCAGGCACTGGCCCTGTCCTGTGTACCCAGTGAGTCAGGTGACTGTCACTCAGCTGCAGCTGGTTCCTGAGACGAAAGGAAGAGAAGTCTCTCCACAAGCAGAGGTGACAACCAGTCTTCCTACTTGATGAGTCTTGCAGACTGTCTTCACATAACCTGTTTGTGGAAGAAAGTGTAAAACTACGCACATCCTGAACACCTACATGCTACAAGTGGTTTTAGAGTCTTTAAAATATACACTTCATCTAGGGAGTTGGGCAGTATTGCAGCGGGGTAAGCACATGTGGCGCAAAGCGCAAGGACCGGCATTCCGGGTTCAAGCCCCCGGCTCCCTACCTGCAGGGGAGTCGCTTCACAGGTGGTGAAGCAGGTCTGCAGGTGTCTATCTGTCTTTCCCCCTCTCTGTCTTCTCCTCCTCTGTCCATTTCTCTCTCCTAGCTAACAATGACGACATCAACGACAATAATAACTACTACAACAATAGAAAACAACAAGGGCAACGAAAAGGGAAAATAAATATAAAAAAATATATACACTTCATCAACCATCGGGCATTTTCTGCAGGTGGGAACAAGGTCATGAAGAACAAACAGGAGGTGGCACCTTCTGGCACCTCACCCATCTACAGCCCATTTGTCATCCAGACACAGGACTTAAGAAAATTGAAAGGGGCTGCCTGGGGAGTCGGGCGGTGGTGTAGCGGGTTAAGCGCATGTGGCACAAAGTATAAACAACCCAGTTCGAGCCCCCGGCTCCCCACCTGCAGGGGCGTCGCTTCACAGGCGGTGAAGCAGGTCTATAGGTGTCTATCTTTCTTTCCCCCTCTCTGCCTTCCCCTCCTCTCTCCATTTCTCTTTGTCCTATCCAACAACGATAACATCAAGAGCAACAATAACTACAACAATAAAACAACAAGGGCAACAAAAGGGAAAATATTTTTTTAAAAACTTAAAAAAAAAAGAAAGGGGCTGTCTGGTGGTGGCACAGCTGGTAGAGGGCACACATCACCGTGCACAAGGTGTGGGTTCAACTCCCCACCCCCACCTGCAGGGGGGATGTTTAATGAATGGTGAAATACATCTGCAGCTGTCTCTTATCTTCCCCTTCCCTCTCAATTTCTGTCTGTTGATCACTAAATAATTAGAGAATAATGAAATTGTATACCCTGGCTCTGAATTTGATGTCCGTAGCCCACTGTAGTAAACCTTAACTCTGCCATCAGCTGGGATGGGCAGAAGTTTGCCTTCTTTGTCACTGAGCTGAATTTTTTACTCAAGAGCCATAAAATTCTAGTCAACATAAACTAAGATAAACAAAAACACAGGAGAGCTAGCTTGCTATCTCATCATTACTCAGAGTAATTTGTATAAATGCTATGTCAGATAAGATTAAACTTAGAAGGTGACCAGCTCATTTATTACAGACGTAAAAAAAAGAGCCGTTACTAAGTTGATGATATCTATACTTGACCCTACAATGAAACAAATCAATTAAAAACCTCATGTGGTTTGTGTATAATTTAAAAAAAAAAAAAAAAGGTCTTTTGGATAGACTTGCGCGCTGAAGTTGCTCAAACTGGGAATTCCCGATGGCTTAGAGGGGAGATGTCTTCACCTGGCTTTAGTTCATTCGACTATATTGGGATCTGGCAGGTTGTAAAGTGAGTCATGAACTAATTCTAGAAGATGGATATTAAGAACTGAAGGTGCATTAAGAAGATAATAGCTCACTGCTAATGTCCATGCCTTGCTATAAGTACTATCACATGGAAGGCACCAGGAAAAAGGTTCTGTGTCGTTGGGATATGGAGCAGTGGGCTTTTGTTAAGTAGAAAGATAACCCTGAGAATGTAGGTGTGTCTACTTCAGGGTTCTGAGAGGTGGGCCACCAATTCAGGGCATAACGCCCTCTTTCCACCTACAGGGAGGGAGCTAAATGAGTGAAGATGTCTCTCCATCTCAACCAAGCTTTAATTGTTTTGTAGTGTATAGATCCCTATTCCTGTGTAATTGATTGCTAAGACCAAATAAAATTACTGTAGATAAGCTAACAGGAAAGAAACATTTTTATCATTTGAATAATTGTTAGGTTATGCATTATTTCCCGAGTTAATACAGAGGTATAATTTGGTTGATAAAAATATTAGAGTCCAGTCCCCAGACAATAATGGGAAGGTAGCTTGGTTTCATTTATCTCAAGTTTTCACTTCATAGACTTACACACTGACGTGTCAGTTTAGCTGCCAGAGAAAAAGCCCAAGTGACAGCATCAGATTTGCTTTCCTGAGATTCTGGGTTGATTCCTACATCACATGTTCCAGAGTGGTGCTGTGGCTTCTCTCTGCACTCCTTTCTCTCTGTTTTGTGTGAAACTCATGCAATAAATAAACTTTGTTGTAATTTAAAAAAAAAAAAACTGTCGGGTGTCGGGCTGTAGCACAGCGGTTTAAGCACAAGTGGCACAAAACTCAAGGACTGGCATAAGGATCCCAGTTTGAGCCCCCGGCTCTCCCTCTCTGTCTTCCCCTCCTCTCTCCATTTCTCACTGTCTTATCCAACAGCGACGATATCAATAACAACAATAACAATGATAACTACAACAATAAAAAACAAGGGCAATAAAAGGGAATAAATAAATAATATTAAAAATATTTTTAAAAATTAGAAAGAAAGAGCCAGCCTCTTGGATGGAGAACAGCAGCTGCAACACTAAGGTGCATCAGGGCAGCCCAGGCCGTGGGGCAGCGGCTAACGCGTTGAACTCACAGGCGTGAGGCTCCTACTTTGGTCACCAGCATCACATATGCCAAAGGGGTGCTCTGGAACTTTCTCATATTAGTAAGTAGGTCTTTTAAAAAGTGAATGAAGGGGAGTCAAGTGGTAGCACAGCGGGTTAAGCGCAGGTAGTGCAAAGCGCAAAGGATCCCGGTTCAAGTTCGAGCCCCCAGCTCCCCACCTGCAGGGGAGTCACTTCACAAGTGGTGAAGCAGGTCTGCAGGTGTCTATCTTTCTCTCCCCCTCTCTGTCTTCCCCTCCTCTCTCCATTTCTCTCTGTCCTATCCAACAACGACATCAATAATAACTACAACAATAAAACAAGGGCAACAAAAGAAAATAGATAAATATTTTTAAAAGGGAAATAAAGTTAGTTTTTTAAAAAAGTGAATGAGGAACTATAGTCAGAGAAACGTATTTAGCAGTATGACAGATTACCACTGAATAAATGTCATTGAAAATATTTTTTCTGGTTTCCATCAACAGGGAATCTTTTGCAAAAAGCATGACACATCCACACAGTGGAGTACTATATAGCTATTAAAAGGAATTAAGAATGTCTCTACATGCTGTTATAGAGCAATCTTCAGGATTTACTGTAAGTAAATAGATAGTGAAGTGTGAATAGCATGTTCCTTATTATTTAAGAAAGAGAGATACAGAGATACTTGCTTTCTTGAGATGAACGAGTAAAAAAAAGCTTTCAACTACTGCCTATAGGAGGAGAGAATGATAACATTGAGACTGAGTTAGAAAATGAAACTGTCCTAATGTAATAAGCTTTCTAGGTTTGACTTTAGAACCATGTGAATATTCATGTGACTATTAAAACCAATTTAATTCCTAAAAATTGAAGGAAAATGAAATAGATGAAGTCTGTGACCTTAGTGTAGAGACACATTATTTTTATTTTATGTTTACCTTTTTCAAAATTATATTTGTCTTAGTGATCTAACTGTTTGGGGAATATTTTCAGACCTGTACTTGATGCATGTAAGTCACCAGAGATGTGGGGACCCATACCCCAAATATCCGCCTAGTTCTTTTTAATTTATTATTTTTATTTATGTATTGGATAGATACAGCCAGAAACTGAGAGGGAAAGGGGAGGTGGAGAGGGAGAAAAAAAGACACCTGCAGCACCGCTTCACCACTTGCAAAGCTTTCCCCCTGCAGGTGGGGACCAGGGACTAACCAGCTAGTTCTTAACAAAGTCCAGTAGACATTTTGGCGACTTTTTTCTTTCTTTCAAGTTAGTCTACTATATTCCATACATGAAGGCAGGCATCCACCAATTGCCCTTCACCTCTTTATTAGCACCACTTGGCATAAGGACAAGTTACTATTTTATTTTTCTTGCCTCCAGGGTTACTGCTGAGGTTCTGTGCAGGTCCTACACATTCGTTGTTCTCAGCAGCCATTTTTTCCTTTTTTTTTTTTTCTGTTGGATATGACAGAAATTGAGGAGGGGGAGATACAGAGGTAGAAAAAAGGACAGGGTTAGATAATAAAATGGTTATGCAAAGAGACTCTCGTGCCTGAGACTATAGGTCCCCAAACCACCGTAAACCAAAGCTGAGCAGTACTCTTGTAAAAAAAAAATTTTTTTTTTAAATGAAAGAGATACCTGCAGACCTGCTTTGCCACTTGTGAAGCATCCCCTTGCAGTTAGGGAATTGGGGGCTCAAACCTAGACCCTTGCATGGGTCCTTGCACTTTGTACTATATTTACTTAACGGAGTGCACCACTGCCTGGCCCCCTGGAAAAATAATGATTTTAAATCACTTTTTAATAGGTCTTTTGTTTGTACAAGTCATATATTTTGACATTATAGTTATTGATGGAGCCTTTCATGTTCCTGGTTAAGGAAATTAAATAAGTAAATATGGTGAATCACTTTATGGCATAATAGAAAAAGGTGGCGTCTATTAGATCAAAGAGATTACAACTCTTGGCCTGAATTTGATATGGAAATACCATTTGAGGACCATCAAATACTTCACTTGGACAGTTTGCTTTTCTGGCAGGTCCCAGCCTGGCCCCCACTGCACTGAAGAAAGTGTCAGTGCAGTGGTTTCTCTCTCTCTCTCTCTCTCTCTCTCTCTCTTTCTCTCTTTCTCTCTCTCTTTCACTCTTTACCTCTTTATCTAAAAAATAATAATAATAAATATCTTAAGTACTTACATCCTAGACTGACTCACTGAAAAGCCCCCAAAACAACCAGTAATAGCTAATGAGCACACCCAAATGCCCAAACTGTGATCTCTAAGTATTCTCCCTAAAAACTAAAAGGATCCAGGGTTCCCTAAAGAATGACCGATTCCGGATTTAGAGCACAAAGTGTCCACAGTGACTCATGCCAAACAGCCAGAGGACGGGCACAGCTACCCAAGTCCTGAGAGAAGCTCCTGAAGCTGGAGTGACATCAGGTATTCATGATGACGCTACAAGAGATGTTACGTGGGAGCACAGTGCCACCATGTACTAAGTGGTCTTGCCAAAGCTAACCTCTCATCATCGAGAGGCTTATCATTGGGGCTTGGTGCCAGCACTATGAATCCACTGCTCCTGTGGGCTGTTTTTCTCCTTCTCTTCCTCCTCCTCCTTTTCTTCTTTTATAGGACAGAGCAACTGAGAGGGGTGGGAGATAGGGAGAGAAACTCCTCACTGAACTAAAACAGGAATTGCTGACTTGCTGGTGGAAGAGTAGCATAGCACAGGGACTCAGCAGAACAGTATGACAGTTGCTCTGCAGGCCCAGTAAATAACTGCCACGGGATGCATGGAGACTTAAGAGCCAGCCCACTAAAACCTTCGTGTGCACGTGTTTACAATCACTTTTTTTTTTTTTGCCTCCAGGGTTATTGCTGGGGCTCAGTGCCTACACCAGGAATCCACTGCTCCCGGAGGCTATTTTTTTCCTTTTGTTGCCTTTTTTTAAAATCATTGTTGTGGTTGTTGTTGTTGTTGTTGTTGTTGTTGTTGTTATTGATGCCATTGTTGTTGGATAAGACAGAAATGGAGAGAGGAGAGGAAAACAGACGGGGAGTGAAAGACACCTGCAGACCTGCTTCACCGCTCGTGAAGCGACCCCCTGCAGGTAGAGAGCTGGGGACTTGAACTGGGATACTTATGTGGGTCCTTACGCCTTGCGCCATGTATGCTTAACCCGCTGCGATACTGCCCGACCTCCTACAATCAGTTTATGCCTGGGAGCCCCAAGCTAGAAGCAGCCCACATGCTTTTCAGCAGGTGAACACATCAGCAACCTGGTTCCTCATGTCATAGGTGCTTTTAGCAGTAAAATAGACTGAAGCACTGACACAAACACAGGGCTTCCATCTCCACAGAGTCTCGCCAAGTGAGAGAAGTCAGTCCTCCAAGGCAGCATACAGCATGATTCTGTTTCTGTAACATCCCTGCAGTGATACCAGCGCCTAGATAGTGGACCAGTAGCCACAGATGCAGCCGAACTGCAGACCAGGTGCATGTGGCCTTTGAGCTCTGCACCCAAAGCTCCCAGGCTCTGCTGAGAGCTAGGGACGGATGCCCAGGTGTTGCTGTGAATTGCAGTGCCTTTTTCTCTCTGTTTTAACTTTCTATTTATAAAAAGGAAACATTGACTAAACCATAGGATAAGAGGGGTACAACTCCACACAATTTCCACCACCAGAACTCCATATCCCATCCCCTCACCTAATAGCTTCCCTATTCTTTATCCCTCTGGGAGTATGGACCCAAGGTCATTGTGGGTTGCAGAAGGTGGAAGGTGTGGCTTCTTTAATTGCTTCCCTGCTGAACATGGGCGTTGACAGATCAATCCATACTCCAGGCCTGTCTCTCTCTTTCCCTAGTGGGGAAGGGCTCTGGGGAAGTGGAGCTCCAGGGCACGTTGGGGGGGTTGTCTGTCCAGGAAAGTCTGGTTGGCATCATGTTAACATCTGGAACCTGGTGGTTGAAAAGAGAGCTAACATACAAAGCCAAACAAATTGTTGACCAATCATGGACCTAAAGGCTAGAATAGTGCAGATGAAGAGTTGAGGGGGTCCTCCATTTTGTAGATAGCTAGTAGGAATATTTTAGTTATATTCTAAAGGGGCTGTGGCTATTACTAGGTTTTTTGTTTTTTTTTTTTCTTTTTTCCCAGAGCCTGAAATCTGATATGCCAGTGGATCCAACTTATTGTCTGGGGAGATGATGTCACGGCTGGAAAAATTACCAGAAAGCTGGATCAGGGAAGAGAGTAGCTCCCTAATATGGGAAAGGGGTATAAATATTGTGACTGTAAACCCCATCAATTTGATGGGATCTGGGGCCCATATTCAGCTTAGGAGCCTATGTGACCTCTGCATCCCTGTAGATCTGAGCTCACATTCTGTGGTTATCAGTAGGAATATTCCATGCTGCCCCAGTATCGACCCATCTTCCTCAAGTGTAGCATAGAGTATATTGTCCAGCCTTCCTTTGGAGGATGGAACATTCTCTACCATTGTTGATCCAAGTTGAGGGCAAGGTCCTATGGGGGCCCACAAAGGGATCTATTATGTCGTTCCTGACAGAAATGACCAGTAGCAGTTGTTGTTGAGGTGGTCTGGTGTCGGGCTGCACCGCGGAGAAGAGAGCGGACGTCCAGAGCAAAGGGGTACACAGATCTTTATTATAGGATGGGGGGGGAGGTTTGGTTCAGACCACGTGGAGCCAGCCAGCAATGGCCGACCACGGGGGGAGAACAGGGAGCGAGACCTCAGAGAGGGAGAGCCGAGAGCCCAGAGAGAGAGAAGGGAGGGGTGAGGGGGCTTTTTATTGGGCGACAACCAGGGGTGACGTGTAGGGCCAGGATTGGTTGAAAGGGGGCACTCTAGGATTTAGCGGAGCATAGGAAAACCTGGGGGCGGAGACTGCATCAGAATAAGTCCTCAGCAACATCTCCTCCTATCCCTTTATATCTAAATGGACACAGTAAAGAAAAATGGAATGGAGCAGGCTTAAATGTTTTAGAGGAATGCCATGCTCAGGTGGGAAGATGTAGGACTTTCTGTGGAGGAGGGAAGGCTTAAATGGCTGCCAACCTTGTGAGATTTATGCGTCCTCCTGTGCTCAACCCCTCTTTAGAGAGAGAGACTTACCTGGAGAGACTCATCTCATAGGTTTAAGCGCAGCCTACTCAACCATCTCTTCACAATATCTCTACATCTTTTCTATCTTTCTACCTAGTAATAGCATAAGATGTACAAAGTCTATAAAAGACTATCATGGGGCAGAAACCTTTTGGGCATAAGCCTAAATGACATAACAAAATAGGAAGAGATAAGTAGGGGAGAAGTAAAAGCCAGTGTGGTGTGAAGGGAAGGATTGGTGTGTAAAGGAGCATTCCCTGTTTGGGTGGGGAAAGGGGCAAGGGTACATAATGAGGGGGAGGCGGGATGCATGACCCACCAAACAGAGGGGCTATTTGGCATTGTATAGTCCTCAAGGCAACAGTCTGTAAAGTCTATGAATTACTCAGGATCAGTCTATGAAAAACCAGTAACGTGAAGGGAACGAAGCTGCTGTAAAATTGTCTAAAGTGTCCAAAGGGTATACCAGCAAGTCCGATAAAAGTCTCAGTCCAAAGTAAGCGACTGGGGGAGAAATGGCAGGGGATGAAATGCTGCATGAGGAAGGTCAGCCTCTGGAATTCTGCTTTTCTGTAGATTGTGAGAAGGAACCGCCAAAACGTGACAGGTCAAAGCAAAAGCAGGAAAGGCAGACAGGCAGTAAAAAGGTTCTGTCCTTGGAGTCTGCGAATCAGATTTTTCAGATCGCGTTGAGTGACATCTAGGGTTTCGGGGGGTGTGCCACGGTAGTCGTGCCATCTAGTGAGTGACGTCAGGGTGTGCAGGGGTTCAGATGGTTTTTCCGGGATTCATGTAAAGAAACACAAACAATCTGCTTCTCGTGGTTAGCAGGGCATCTGATTTGAATGCTTTATAGAAGAAGAGGTTTGGTGCCTTGACCAACTGAGTATTAGGAAAACCTGGGGGCGGAGACTGCATCAGAATAAGTCCTCAGCAACAAGCAATGGAGAGAGGGATTTATTCGAGGTCTATTTGGGAATCTCAGGACTCCCCAATTAGGGCCCCAGCTGATGGGGTGGCCTGATAGTGACTAAAGAGTCATCATTAAAGTATGCCAGTCTCTCGCCCTTATTCAGCTTTTGCAGTCCTTGCTTTGATGAGGTTAGCTTTGGAGTGAATAAGAGAACTGTAATAGGAAGTAGGTGAGGAGGGTATCTAAGTAGATACTGTTTCATTATGAACTTTCTACTGATTCACTACAGACTATTGTGTACTTTTGCTTTCAGGTATATATTTTACCCTAATTTATGGATACATGTGAACATATGCCCTATCTCATGGGACTTGGTCTATATCTTGGTTTTGAGACTTTGTTAGGAAGTGAACCTCCTAGAATGGAATTAGAGAATCCTATGAAAAGAAAGGTCTCACCTGAGTAATGAGGGTGAAGGGTTGACATTCCACACCTGACGTCTCTGGACACAGTTTGATGTGAAGCATGCTGAGGTGGTACTCCTTGCATTGATTAGGTTGGGATCAGCAGATGCAATATCATTTGGTATGAATTGAGAGAAGCATGAAAGTGAGCCCCACCCTAGAGGTTCCAGGACTGGGGGAAATATAGGCTCTATAGAGGAAGCGGGAGGTTCCTGCTGTCTTAGGGTTTAAGAAGACACTAGGTAGTCATTGCTATAATCACATTGTTTGGCAAGTGGGCTAACTTTGAAATATCCCTTTGTTAGGATTTGCTGTATCATACACAACATCACCATAATATATGTCCTTTGACATTATTTATATATAGCTGTGACACCTGCAATGCCTTTTTCTGGACTCAGAAAAAGACTGAAGCTATCTTCACCTGCCTGAATCTCTAGTCTTCTCCCTTGTGGCTGTTCCTTGTCCTGTCTCATCCCCCCCCCCATGTTGCCCTGTCTGCAGGTATCCTCCACACGCACAAGCACAAGGGAGGGACACACGTTTCTTGCTGTCTTTTAAAAAAAATTTTTTGTATTTATTTTATTTTTACCAGAGCACTGACCAGCTCTTGTTTATGGTGGTGCAGGGGATTGAACCTGGGACTTTGAAGCCTCAGGCATGACAGTCTGTTTACATAACCACTATGCTCTCTACACCTGCTCTGTTTCTTGCTGTCTTGATGCACTTGGCTTGCAGCTGTGTCTTAGGGTCTGGCCAGATTCTGAGGTGCTCTAGCTTGAGAACAGCGTAAGCCAGGGGAAATAAAGCTTGAAGCAGCTGACAGGAAAGGACCCAGTGGGCCTCCAGAAGGCTTTGCTTGGTATCCAAAAAATAGAAAGTCATTGCAAAGCTTTGTACATAGACTTGATGTGACCAGACCTGCTTTAAAAAAAAAAAAAAAACACTTTACAATTTTTAAATTTTTATTTATTATTTGATAGAACAGATAAATTTAGAGACACGGAGGAGATAGAGAGAGAAAGAGAGACATCTGCAGAGCTGCCTCACCACTAATGAAGACGCCCACCTGCAGGTGGGGACCTAAGGCTCAAACCTGGGTCATTGTGCATGGCAGTGTGTGCTCAACAGGTGCACCACCCCCCAGCCTAGACTTGTGTTTTCTAAGGACAGTTTGGCAGCTCTACAGGGAAGACACTGGCAGAAGCAATGAGAGGCCAAGAAACCACAAAAAGACTGGTCTCATGACCTAAGAAAGGCTGCCGGGAGCGGGGAAGAGAAGTGGGTGGGTTCTGGCTGAACAGGACTTGCCGGCAGCTGGAATTAGGGCTGACGAAAACAGAGCCACGGGGACTCCGGGGGGGCTTTTACCTCACATGCTGGAACACCAGAGGGGCACAGATGGAGAAGGCCCCAAGCCAGAGGCAAAAGGAGAGCTTTCACTCTGCGTGTGTCCACTTCAGAAGTTTGGATCTGTGGTTCTGCCTGGTGTGCAGTTGGCCAGTGCCATGGAATTTGGGGGACAGCCCCAGCCCAGGAGGCATCACTATTTAGATGACACTCAACACCTTGGAGGCCACCTGAGGTCACCTCCAGGGTAAGTGTGGGTGAAGGCGGAGTACAGGGACAGAGCCCTGGGACCCTCCAGCTCGAAGAGGTGCTGAAGATGAGGGGGGACCATGAAGAGCATGAAAAAGCAGCCAGGAATATAGCAGGACCCAGAGCACGGTGTCCTGGGGACGGTGATGGGACGTCCAGAATGGAATGAGGTCTATGGACTGGCTGGTGGGTTGGGCCAAATGGAGATGACTGACTGCTTCCAGGGGGCAAACAGCTAGAATGGAACTAGTTCAAGGGGATTGCAGACAGCGAGTCTGAGGGCTCCCTTTATCTTTCCAGAAAGGGGAGCAGGGGAAGTGGGGATAGCTAGGGGGAAAATGCCCCAGGGAGGGCTTTGGGTTGTTTGCTTTTTATTGCCAGCAGGGTTAATGCTGGGGCTGGGGGCTGACTCTAGGAATCCACTCACTACTCCTGGCCCTTCCTTCTTCCCTTCCTTCCTTCCTTCCTTCCTTCCTTCCTTCCTTCCTTCCTTCTCTTTATTTTATTTGATAGGACAGAGAGAAATTGAAAGTCAGTGGGAGCAAGAGAGGGACAGAGAAGGACTGGGTGTTGGCACACCTAGTTGAGTTCACATGTTATAATATGCAAGGACTCGGGTTCAAGTCCCCAGTCCCCACCTGCAAAGGGAAAGCTTTGTGAGTGGTGAATCAGGGCTGCAGGTGTCTCTCCCTCTCTTTCTCCCCTTCCCTCTCGATTTCTTGCTATCTCTATCAAATAGATAAAAGATAATTTTAAGAAAATGTTTAAAGACACACAGAGAGAGAGAGACATGCAGAGCTGCATTGGTGCTTGGGAAGCTTACCCCCTGCTGCAAGTGGGGAACAAGGGTTCAAGCCCAGTCCTTGCACATGATCACTCAGCAGGTTGCATCGCCACCCAGCCATGGTTTTGTTTTGTTTTGTGTTTTGCTGTTGGCATCCACCACTCCAAGCCAACTTGTACAGATAGAGACAGAAAGACGGAAGGAGGGAGGGAGGCAGGGAAGCGGGGCGGGGGGTGGGGGGGAGATGAGAGAACAGCACCAAAGCCTCCCCAGTGTGGTGGGGGTCAGGCTGGAGCCAGAGTCTAGCCCATGGCAAAGCAGACACCTCCCGGGTGAGCTTTCTTGCTGGCCCAGCGTTAGGCTTTTTAATGTCAGAATAGCAGCATGTGCGTATGCTGGTGTGAATAGTCCAATAGGCTGGGAAAGACTAGTGCAGTGGGAACAGGAAGCGTCCGGTGCTTGAGGCCCTGGGTGTGAGCCCCACCACCAGGGGAACTCCCTGAAATGTGGAATAGTGCATGGATGTCTCTCCCTCTCAGTCTCCAAGGATTAAAAGAAGGAGGAGAAGAATTGGGCTAGGGTGGTCACTCACTGGTATGGTACATTCCTCTATACCATGTAAAAAGTAAAATAGAGACTGGGGTGATAACATAGCGGTTCTGCAAAAGCCTTCATGCCTGAGGCTCAGGGGTTCCAGGTCAGTCTCCAACACCACCATAAACCCAAGCTGAGCAGTGCTCTCATGAAAAATAAATAAGGGGGCCAGGCAGTGATGTACCTGGTAGAGCACATGCACTACTGTGCTCAAGGCCTCAGGTTCAGTCCCCGGTCCCCATTTATGGGGGGATGTTTCACAAATGGTGAAGCAATTCTCTCTGTTCTAACAAGTAATTACTCTGGGGAAATAGTTCAGCTAGGAGAGCACAGGGCTTGCAATTCTGAGGCTCCTGGTTTGTTCCCCAGTACTGCATGTGCCAGGGTGGTACTCTGACTTCTCTCTCTTCTCCTCTCTCTATTTCTCACTCGTAAGATAGTCAAGTAAATTATTTTTTAATAAGTAAAAGAGAAGGGAGTCTGGCGGTAGCGCAGCGGGTTAAGCACAGGTGGCACTAAGCTCAAGGACCGGCATAAGGATCCCGGTTCAAGCCCCCAGCTCCCCACGTGCAGGGGAGTCGCTTCACAAGTGGTGAAGCAGGTCTGCAGGTGTCTGTCTTTTTCTCCCCCTCTCTGTCTTCCCCATCTCTATCCATTTCTCTCTGTCCTATCCAACAATGAATGACATCAACAACAACAATAATAACTACAACAATAAAACAACAAGGGCAACAAAAGGGAATAAATAAGTAAATATATTTAATAAATAAATAAAAGAGAAATGTAGGTCCCACAAGGACCAAGGAGTGCACCCCCAGATTAGCCAAGCTGTGCTCTTGGTGTAAAGAGTTCCTTGAAGTCAGTATCAAATAGAACTTGCTAGAATGTGGTCCCACAGGTTGGAATAGAGGTGGTGATACCTGTGTGTGTTTGTGGTAGCACCTGAAAGATATTTAGTGTATTGTTGCATTGTCAGGATTCTCCAGGGAACTCGTGTGTGTGTGTGTGTGTGTGTGTGTGTGTGTGTGTGTGTGTGTGTGTCTTTTATAAGGAAGCAGGAGAGTTGATGACATTGTTTAATGCATAAGACTGACATAGCTGCATGTTAGCTATCAAGCTCAAGCAAAAATTACTAGTCTTGGGCCCTAGGAACATACCTAAAATGGACTTTCTAGCTTCTTTCTGCCCTAAGATCCCTATTCTCATATGCTTTATTCCTACTTTTTTGAATCCTGTTTAGTCAAACATTTTGTCCTGCTTTATATTGTGCTGCATTTCAGTCACCAAGTTGCAAACATACTGACTTCTCAGGGCAGACAACTTCACCATTGTGTCCTGGAACCTCAACTCTCTAGAGCCCTACCCACTAGGGAAAGATAGGAACAGGGTAGAGGTATGGATTGAGCTGCCAAGGTTTATGTCCAGTGGGGAAGCAACTACAAAAACCAGAACTCCCACCTTCTAAACCCCCAAAAAGGATTTTGGTCCACACTCCCAGAGGGGGAGAAATGTTAGGGGAAGATGACTAGAAGGCTCTGAACTCCAGTTCCATCAGGACCCAGAGTGAAGAGGGAAAAAGGAACGACATTCGGAAGTAGTAACAGGTGTTGGTGGGACTTGGAAAGAAAGAAAAGGCAGGGGAGTCGGGCTGTAGCGCAGCGGGTTAAGCACAGGTGGCGCAAAGCACAAGGACCGGCATAAGGATCCCGGTTCGAACCCCGGCTCCCCACCTGCAGGGGAGTCGCTTCACAAGCGGTGAAGCAGGTCTGCAGGTGTCTGTCTTTCTCTCCCCCTCTCTGTCTTCCCCTCCTCTCTCCATTTCTCTCTGTCCTATCCAACAACGACGACAACAGCAATAATAACTACAACAATAAAACAACAAGGGCAACAAAAGGGAATAAATAAATAAAATAAAATATTTAAAAAAGAAAGAAAAGGCAGGTTTATAGGGAAAAAAATCAAACTATTATTTCCCCAATAAAGAAAAAATAATAACAAGGGTCTGGGGAAATCGTATAATGGTTTTGCAAAAGACTTTCATGCCTGAAACACCAAAGGTCCCAGGTTTAATCCCCGGCACCACTATAAGCCAGAGCTGAGCAGCAGTCTAGTTTGTCTGTCTGTCTGTCTATGTTTCTCTCTGTCTCTCTCTCATTAAATTAAAATGTTTTTAAAAAGAAAAAATAACAAGTAAATAAAAAGATTTTAAAAATGGAAATATATATAAAAATATAGATACAGAATTAATAGTCAGCCCATACCTGTGACTTTAGGAGGATCACTGCCGTTTCCAATGGAGGGAATGGGGACACAGAACTCTGGTGGGGGGAATGGTGCAGAATTATACTCCTGTTAGCTTATAATTTTGTAAATCAATATTAAATCACTAATATGGAATTTAAAAAAGAAAGACTGATACACTCAAATCCCAGGAAGAGCCAGTGCTTCATTTTGATCCTCAAAGCAGAAGAAAAACCCACGTCCCAGTTCAGAGGCTGGAAGGAATTCTCTTACTCAAGGAGCAGCCTTCTACGATCGGATGAGGCCCACCCATATTGGACCAATCTACCTTATTTTGTCCACTGATTTCAACGTTATTTCCCTCCCAAATAGCACCCCCACAGACACAGCGAGGGTAGTGTTCATTCAAATAGCTTGACACCCTATGGCCCAATCAGGTTCACACACAAAGCCTGCCATTGTGCCTGTGACCTGTGCTTCCTGAAAGGAGCCCTGGGTGAAGAAAGCAGGCTGGAGGGGTGGGGAGGGGGCAGGTGGTGGCGCACCTGGGTAAGCGCTCACATTAGAGTGCGCAAGGTCCCAGGTTCAAGCCCCTGGTCCCCACCTGAAGGTGGAAAGCTTCAGGAGTGGTGAAGTAGGACTGCAGGTGTCTATCCCTTTCTGTCTCTGCCTCCCCTCTCAATTTCTCTCTGTCTCTATCCAATAAATAAAATATTTAGGGGGCCAGGTGGTGGCCCACCTGGTTGAGCATACATGTTACCATGCCCAAGGACCTGGGTTCAAGCCCCTAGTCCCCACTTGCAGGGGGAAAGCTTCACAAATGGTGAAGCAGTGCTGCAGGTATCTCTTTTTTTTTTTTCTTGTTCTTTTTTTGCCTCCAGGGTTATTGCAAGTGCTTGGTGCCTGCACTACAAATCCACTGCTCCTGGAGGCCATTTTTTAAAATTTATTTTTTTCATAGGACAGAGAGTGAGGGAAGACAAAGAGGAGGACAGACAACTGCAGACAACTGCAGACCTGCTTCACCGCCTGTGAAGAGACCGCCCTGCAGGTGGGGAGCCGGGGGCTTGAACTGGGATCCTTGCACAGGTCCTTGCACTTCATACTATCTGTGCTTAACCCGCTGCACTACCTACCGCCCAGCTCCCTGCAGGTTGTCTCTGTCTCTCACCCCTTCTGTTTTTGTTCCTCTCAATTTCTGGCTGTCTCTATCCAATAAAAAATAAAGATAATAAAAACACTTTTTTAAAAGGAGGAGAAGAAGGAAGGAAGGAAAGAAGGGAGGGAGGGAGGGAGGGAGGAAGGAAGGCAGGCAGGCAGGCAGGCGGCTGGAATGTTGAAGCTTAGAAGCAGAAGCAGCATTGCCCAAGCTGAGGGCTAAGGGAACTGGGGAAAGAACTTTCTTTCTGTTCTGGACACAAGACATTGAACTAACTTCTGACACATGCCCAAGGGAGGAAGGTATGCCACTCGACGATGGACACCCCAAGACTGTCCCAGATAGGGCTCTGTTCTTGTTGCTGGCACATCCACTCAGAGGTAGAACAGGCCTGGTATCTCCTTGCAAAATTGGGCAATCCCTCCTCCATAGCCTTGGTCATCAAGCTCCTCCCAGGTGCCGACCAGCTGCCATTGTCTGTCTGCAGTCCATTGTCTGCAATCCAGTCAGCCTGGAGGTGGTTTTCTACAAGGAAACCAAACCTCAGACAAGTGGTGGGAATTGCCAGTCATCACATGATCAATGCTGGAGTAGAAGTCACATGATCAATGCTGGAGTAGAAGTCACATGATCAATGCTGGAGTAGAAGTCTCTGGTCAGCTTTACCTCTACAAGGCTGGAGACATGCCCCAAGCTGTCTGGACAGCCAGGGTGGCCTGAGTCTCTGCAGAGACAGTTGTCCAAACCAAGAGACAGAGGGCAAGTGTTATCACTGAATTTTTTGCTCCAAGCAAAACACTTGTGTGGAAATTCTAACCTCCAAATCTCAGAGCAAGACCCGATTTAGAGGCGACCCTGCTGACAATGAGTCTATCGGGGTGACTCCTAATCCATCCTGCATGACAAGTATCCTTGGAAAGTGGGCCCAGACACAGAAGATGGGGGAGAGCCACAGGGAGGTGACAAAAATCTACTACAAACCACAGAGACCTGTGACAGAGCTCAGACTCACGGCCCCCAGAGGGCACCCGCCTCGCAGACTCCTCCATCTTGGACTTATGTCTCCAGACTGGGAGGCAGTAGCTGTCTTAAGTCTTCAGCCTGTGGTGGTATGTGATGATACACCAACCCAGCAGGATTCCCAGAGATGAGGAGTAAATGCTCCCCAGCTATGGCAGGAGACTCCAGATCTTCCATGGGACAATACTTAAGAGTTAAAAAAAAACAGTGATAATGAAGTGAGTGACCGAAGCAGGTCAGAAAGGAGGGCAACAAGCCTGTGGAGGAACTCACCCAATATTGAGAAATGCCGAGATCCTTGGCTTCAGCGAGCTAGTCTGGCTGGTTCCTAGCAATGGGCCCAAGCTTACAACCCCGACACGTTAGGTACTGTGCCACCTCCCAGGCTAGACTTTTTAAAAATTGATTGATTGATCAGTTTACATTATGAGAGACCAGAGGATTGCTTCAGTTCTCACATTTGTGAATTTCAGGGACTAGAACCCTGGTCCTGTTACACGTAAGTCCTTCACTCTGTCTGCTGAGCCACCTCCCTCAGCCATTGCTCTACCTTTTGAAATTAAAAACATTTATACACTATGTGAAAAATGTACATTGTACTTCACTGTGCAAATTTCAAACATGATGAACAAAATCCATCCAGGTGCTACACTCAAATTCCCCACCTTTCTCGATGCCTTAGATTATCTAGACTTGTTTAGCTTGAACTAGGTTGATTTATTCCCAGATACAATTTCATTTCTAGGCAAGAAAATTATTTTCCCCCTCTATAAAAATAACATTTAAGGGGGTCGGGTGGTGGCGCACGTGGCGCAAAGCACAGGGACCGGCATAAGGATCCCGGTTTGAGCCCCCGGCTCCCCACCTGCAGGGGAGTCGCTTCACGGGCGGTAAAGCAGGTCTGCAGGTGTCTATCTTTCTCTCCCCCTCTCTCTCTGTCTTCCCCTCCTCTCTCCATTTCTCTCTGTCCTATCCAACAACAAAGCAACTCAACAATGGCAATAATAACCACAACGAGGCTGCAACAACTAGGGCAACAAAAAGGGGGAAAAATGGCCTCCAGGAGCAGTGAATTCATGGTGCAGGCACCGAGCCCAGCAATAACCCTGGAGGAAAAAAAAAAAAAACATTTAATTACTACAACTATGACTACTACTACTACAACTACAAGTACTACTACAACTACAATGATTACAACTACGACTACTACAACCACTACAAGTACTACAACCACTACTACAACTACAATGACTACAACTACGACTACTACAACCACTACAACTACTACTACAACTACAATGACTACAACTACGACTACTACAACCACTACAATTACTACAACTACAACTACAATGACTACAACTATGACTACTACAACCACTACAACTACTACTACTACAACTACAATGATTACAACTACGACTACTACAACCACTACAACTACTACTACAATGACTACAACTACTACAACCACTACAACTACTACTACTACAACTACAATGATTACAACTATGACTACTACAACCACTACTACAACTACAATGACTACAACTACGACTACTACAACCACTACAACTACTACTACAGCTATAATGACTACAACTACGACTACTACAACCACTACAACTACTACTACAATGACTACAACTACGACTACTACAACCACTACAACTACTACAACTACTACTAAAACTACAATGACTACAACTACGACTACTACAACCACTACAACTATGACTACAACTTCTACTATGACTACTACTGCAACTACTACTACTACTACTACAACTACAAGTACTACTACAACTACAATGACTACGACTACAATGACTACAACTACGACTACTACAACCACTACAACTACAACTACTACTATGACTACTACTATGGCTACAACTATGACTACAACTACGACTACAACTATGACTACAACTACTACTCTGACTACAACTACTGCAACTATTACTACAACAACTACTACGACGATGACAACAACAGCTATTACTACTACTACTGTGAAAGCAATACTTGCTCCTAGTAGGAAATGTGTAAAGTGGTAAAAAAATAGAAATGGAAATAAAAGGTCCATGGCTGTCCCTGGCACCATCCCTTCCACCTAATTTCCAACAATATTACCATGGACTTCGTGCCAGTATTTTCACTGCTCTTTTCACTCTGCCACTCCTTCGTGACCCACAGATTTTGATATTGCTTCAACCTTAGAAGTTTTGCTCTGAGTAAGTACTGTGCACAAGCACCCTATCGACTCTCCTGAAAGGTGAGCTCATTTTATTATTTATTTATTTTGTTAAACATTTGATTTTTATTCTTTCTTGCCTCCAGGGTTATTGCTGGTGCTCAGTGCCTGCACTATGAATCCACTGCTCCTGGAGGCCATTTTTTCCCTTTTGTTGCCCTTGTTGTTTGTTTACTGTTGTTGTTATTATTGTTGTTGTTGCCATTGCTGTCGTTGTTGTATAGGACAGAGAAAAATCGAGAGAAGAGGGGAAGACGGAGAGGGGAAGAGAATGATAGACACCTGCAGACCTGCTTCACTGCTTTGTAAAGCAACCCCTGTACATGAACACCATTCCCACCACCAAAAGACTGTGTCCCATCCCACCCCTCCACCC
The DNA here is from genome assembly GCF_950295315.1 of Erinaceus europaeus. Lineage (NCBI taxonomy): Eukaryota > Metazoa > Chordata > Mammalia > Eulipotyphla > Erinaceidae > Erinaceus > Erinaceus europaeus. The sequence goes on along the minus strand of NC_080166.1, from coordinate 128,253,300 downwards.
CCTGCTGCCCTGGGAAGCTGAATATTCACCCTCACCCTCACCCCAGGGTTTTTACTTTAGTGCCCTACTCCAGATTTATTTATTTTTAACCAGAGCACTGCTGAGCACTGGTTTATGGTGATGCGGGGAATTGAACCTGGGATTCTGGAACCTTAGGCATGAGAGTCTCTTTGCATAACCATTATGCTATCTACCCCCACCCTATTTTAAAAAAAATATCTTTATTTATGTATTATTGGACAGAAACAGAGAAATTGAAGGGGAAGGGGAGATAGGGAGAGAGAGAGACACACCTGCAGCCCTGCTCCACCATTCGTGACCTTTCCACCTGCAGGTGGGGACTGGGGGCTTGAACCTGGGTCCTTGCACACTGTAATGTATATACTTAGCCAGGTGCACCACTGCCTGCATCTCTCTCTCTCTCTCTCTCTCATTTCTCCCCTCTGTTTCTGTCTCTATAAAAAATTAAAAATATATCGCTTCTCGGTCTTTTGGCTAAGATCAAGTGTAGTATCTGTTCTTATCAGTTTAACATCTGATACGTCCTGTATCCGAGGATAATATAGTAAAGGAATTTTTGGAACAGGGAGTTGGAATTGCTCCATCCGCTCCACGCATGGTACTCCTCGACCTGGTACTGTAGTGCTTCCAGGAATGGTGTGCTCCATTCTGGGTTTGACACGCTGGTGATTCAAAAGTAAAGCACATTAACTACGTTCTGCATTTAGAGTACTCAGCAAGAGGATTTTAGGGAGTCGGGTGGTAGCTCAGCGGGTTAAGCGCAGGTGGCACAAAGCGCAAGGACCAGCGTAAGGATCCCGGTTCGAGCCCCTGGCCCCCCACCTACAGGGGAGTCACTTCACAAGTGGTAAAGCAGGTCTGCAGGTGTCTGTCTGTCTCTCCCTCTCTCTGTCTTCCCCTCCTCTCTCCATTTCTCTCTGTCCTATCCAACAACAATGACATCAATAACAACAACAATGAAACAAGAGCAACAAAAGGGAATAAGTAAATAAATATAAAAACATTAAAAATATAATACAAATATGCATGGCCACTAAGAGTAATGGAGTTGTGCAGGCACTGAATATCAGTGATAATCCTAGTGGCAAAAAATTTAAAGAAATACAAGAAGAAGAAAGAAAGAAAACAAGAGAAAGAGAGGAGGTAGAGAGAGAGATCAGCACACTGAAGCTTCCCCCAACAGTGTGGTTCAGGCTCGAATTTGGGTAGCATACATGGCAAAGCGAGCGTGCTATCCAGGTGAGCTATTTTGCTGGCCCATCTTGCCCTCCTCCCACTATTTAAAATCCCATTCGTGGGACATCCAGGTAGCATGTAACACTTACAAACCCCACTCTGAGGTCGTCTGCCCCTCACTCCTCCTGTGAGTGTGGAAATATGGCTCCCCTTCTCTATGAGAGCCTCACTGCTCCCAGAGAGATGACTGATTAGTAAGAACAAGAGGTGTCCATCTGGAGCAGTGGAAGGAAACAGGGGACACCACACACACACACACACACACACACACACACACACACACACACACACACCCCTCAGGACTCTGCAGGGCAGTCATGTGACATGGTATGGTGGGAGATGCCAAAGATCCTGACTGTTCCACCCTTTTGTCCCAATAGACCCTCCCCTGCTCCTTTCCACCCCGGTCTCCTTACGAAACTACTTCCCTTAGTTTCTGTTACCAAAGCAGGACTCTGCTCCCCTTCATTCCTTCTGAGCCATCCTAGTGGCAGCAACTCCTCCTAGGCTGCTCCCCTGGGGCCACTCTCTGGGCATTGGGAGATTGGGTCTCCTGTGACCTGATGGAGGACAGGACGTGGCTGTGGTCCCAGGTCCCTTTCTCTCCATGGCCCCGAGGCCGTACCTGTCTGAGAGATATATCCCTTGGAAACTGTGTACAAAGAGTAAACGTCCTTATTCCCAGAAAAGTCCCTAAGGACTAATGCCTCTCAGGTCCTAGGGACACTCTCAGGAAAAGTACCCCACTTCTTTCTTTTTCCTCCAAGGTTATTGCTGGGGTTCAGTGCCTGCACTACAAATCCACTACTCCTGGAGGCCATTTTTTCCCCTTTTGTTGCCCTTGTTGTTTATTGTTGTTGTTGTTGCTGTCACCGTTGTAGAAATCGAGAGAGTAGGGGAAGACAGACGGGATAGAGAAAGATGACACCTGCAGACCTGCTTCACCACCTGTGAAACAACCCCCCTGCAGGTGGGGAGCCAGGGCTCGAACTGGGATCCTTATGCCGGTCCTTGGAAAGTACCCCACTTCTGACCATGGTCCCTGACGGGTCTGCTCTCATCTGCAGAATTCCATGCTGTGCCCTCCCCCACTCCCATGCTCTTCTGCTGAGCCTGAACTGTAATGCCAGATGCTTGAGACCCAAGATCCCCATTCCCACCACTCCACCATCACCGCTCTGGGCACATCTCCCCAGGCCTTTGTGGGAGCTCAGTCCTCTCTATGGCTGACCTGCTGGCAGCCCTGCACAGAACTGCCAGTCTGTGACTCCCAATCTCTCCTTGGCACCCAGGACACAAGCCCCCCTCATGCTCCTTCCTCATGGACCCTCCTTCTTAGATGTCTTTGTTGCTCCCCAGCTTCTTCATTTTAGGGTTTCCTGAGTCTCAACACATCACCTTTGTACATGGCCCCTGGGTGCTGATCTGACTGTATAGTGATGTCCACTGTCTGTGTGACCTCTGAGCTTATGTCTCCAGGGCAGACCTCAGGCTCTAGACTCTGTTGACCTGTCTACCTGACAGCATTAACTGAAAACAAATTAATGACAGAATCTAAAGCTGAGCAGGTGGCAAGCCAAAGTTCTCACCTCTATAGACTTTCTAGACTCATTGGATGGTCCCTTCATATAAAAATGAGGTATGTCAGGCCCCGCGGTAGTGCACTGTGTTAAGCGCAGGTGGCGCAAAGCACAAGGTCTGGCATAAGGATCCCAGTTCCATCCCCAGTTCCATACCCACACGGGGCGGGGGTCGCTTCACAGGTGGTGAAGCAGGTCTGCAGATGTCTGTCTTTCTCTCCCCCTATCTGTCTTCCCCTCCTCTCTCCATTTTTCTCTGTCCTATCCAACAACGACAGCAATAACAGCAACAACAACAATAGACAACAAGGGCAACAAAAGGGAAAAAAAACATTTTAAGCATTTGGTATTTAGTCACATTAAAAATATTTATTTATTTAAATTTATGAGAGAGTGAGAAAGAACCAGAGCATTATTTGGGTACATGTGATGCCAGGGATTAAACTCAGGACCTCATGCTTGAGGGTTCAATGCTATATCCATGGGGCCATTATTCAGCCATATTTTGGGAGCGAGTGTTGTTCTATTTTAAAATAAAATTCAAAAACAAAAACAAATTGTGGTATGTGTGATGCAGTAGGGCTTTGGAAGTGTTGCTGTGTTTTCACTTTCTCAGGACTGTGGACTAGCTGTTAAAAACTAATGCAAAGGGACTGGGCCGTGATGCACCCAGCAGAGCACTTCACGAGTGGGGAGCAGGTCTACAGGTGTCTGTCTTTCTCTCTCCCTCTCTACCTCCCCCTCCCCTCTCAATTTCTCTCCATCCTATCAAATAAAATAGAACAAAAAAAGAAAAAGCAGCTGCCAGTAGCAGTAGATCTGTAGTGCTGGCATCAAGCCTCAGAGATATTTTAAAAAATTATCAATAGGGAGTCAGGAGGTGGTGCGGCGGGTTAAGCGCTTGTGGCACAAAGCGCAAGGACCTGTGGCATAAGGATGCCGGTTCAAGCCCTGGGCTCCCCTCCTGCAGGGGAGTCGCTTCACAGGTCTGCAGGTTTCTATCTTTCTCTCCCCTTCTCTGTCTTCCCCTCCTCTCTCCATTTCTTTCTGTCATATCCAACAACAATGACATCAACAACAACAACAATAATTATAACAATTAAAAAACCAATAAGGGCAGCAAAAAGGAATAAATAAATAAATATGAAAAAATTATCAATAGTATTTTTATCACCATTCCCATTTGGAGAAGCACATGTTTCTTTTAACCCTGTATAATCATGGGTTTCCCCTCTACATTTTGGTTCTCTGAAATTGAGTTGTTGAAGAAGGCAGGCCACTGGGGTCATGGCTACTAGATTTCACAACTCACATCCCTGCAATGTGCTGAGACGTGATCCCAGGCCCTCCTGCCCTTGGAAGTGCCTGTTCACAGGTAATTGGATCTAGAAGCTCAATTAGATTTTGACTTTACTTTCAAACTGTTTTGTGGGGGGAGGTATAATGAATATCCAGAGATAGATAAGGTCTTGTAGAATTTTTATGCTTCTTGGTTCCATGAATTGGTTAGAAGTTGCAAAATGACAGTATTCTCCCTTCATTCCCTAGCTGGGTTACTTCTAATAAGAAAACTGTCCCCTCATCTAGCGTTTGTTAGCATAAACATAGTTCATATAGGAGAAGCAATTGACTTCTCAATTCTTTTTTTTTAATATTTATTTTATTTATTCCCTTTTGTTGCCCTTGTTGTTTTATTGTTGTAGTTATTATTGTTGTCATTATTGTTGTTGGATAGGACAGAGAGAAATGGAGAGAGGAGGGGAAGACAGAGAGGGGGAGAGAAAGATAGACACCTGCAGACCTGCTTCACCGCTTGTGAAGCGACTCCCCTGCAGGTGGGGAGCCAGGGCTTGAACTGTGATCCTTATACTGGTCCTTGTGCTTTGCGCCACCTGTGTTTAACCCGTTGCGCTACAGCCCAACTCCCAACTTCTCAATTCTTTCCTCAGTTTCCAGTGTCCTAAAGAATGAGTTTCTCCACCAAAATCTTTATCTTTTTTCTTCTTAGAGTCATTGTGAATTCAGGGACGTAAATGTCTTTAATGTGTGGCATTGCAGCCATAGTTCTTACTGGCTTTCTAATACTTCCATCTTGCTCAGTGGGAATTTCTTTCTTTAAAAAAATTATTATCTTTATTTATTTATTGGATAGAGATAGGCAGAAATCAAGAGGGGAGGGGTTGATAGAGAGGGAGAGAGAGATACCTGCAACACTGCTTTGCCACTCACAAATCTTTCCTCCTGCAGGTGGGGACAAGGGGGCTCAAACCTGGGTCCTTGCACACTGTAAGATGTGCACTCGACCAGGTGCGCTACCTCCCAGCCCCCTCAGTGGGAATTTCTTTAGGTTGCCTCTAAGTCAACATACTTCTTACTATTTGGTATCATGAGCTGTTTATTTCCTGGGCCAGAGGTAGAATCCGCTCATTCTCCAGGGGTGTGTGTGTGTGTGTGTGTGTTTAGTTAGAAATTTGTAAGCCATGAAGCTCAAGGACCTGTGCAAGGATCCTAGCTCAAATCCTGGCTCCCCATCTGCAGGAGGGTTGCTTCAAAAGCAGGTCTGTAGGTGTCTATCTTTCTCTCTCCCTATCTTCCCCCTCCTTTCTCAATTTCTCTCTATGTTGTCCAATAGAAACGGAAAAAATAGCCACAGGAGCAGTGGATTTGTAGTGCCGGCACCGAGCCCCAGAAGTAACTGGAGGGAAAAAAAGAGAGAGAGATAAAGAAATTTGTAAGCCATAATCTGAACTCTACGGCTGCTCTTTGCTCAGAGCTGAGAACTGGTTGTAGTGGAGAAGAGACACAAAGACATCTATCAGGCAGCTCCTTCCCGGAAGCTCAGTTCTGCTTCCAACTCCTATTTGAGACTCGGGTCCTTCATTTAACCTCTTCTGTCTAACATCCCTCTCTGCTCTCTTCCATTCTCATCACCCTGGCTTTCAGGAGTGGCGGGTCAGACCGAGAAGATCACTAATGCCCCACTGGCTTTATCCCACATCACATACTTGACAACCTCAGAATAGCAGCAATACCAACACTCGCTCCCAAAATATGGCTGAATAATGGCCCCATGGATGGAGCATTGAACTCTCAAGCATGAGGTCCTGAGTTTAATACCTGGCATCACATATACCAAAGAAATGCTCTGGTTCTTTCTCACTCTCTCATAAATTTAAATAAATAAATTTTACCTTTAATATTTATTTATTTATTTTCCCTTTTGTTGCCCTTGTTTTTCATTGTTGTTGTAGTTATTATTGTTACTGATGTCATCATCGTTGGATAGGACAAAGAGAAATGGAGAGAGGAGGGGAAGACAGAGAGGGGGAAGAGAAAGACAGACACCTGCAGACCTGCTTCACTGCTTGTGAAGTGCTTCCCCTGCAGGTGAGGAGCCAGGGGCTCGAACCAGAATCCTTATGCTGGTGCTTGCACTTTGCGCCACCTATGCTTAACCCGCTGCACTACTGCCCAACTCCCAATAAATAAATATTTTAATGTGACTAAATACCAAATGCTGAAAACAGTTTTTTTGCAGTTATTTTTGTCCTTAGGGTACATAATACCATGATCACTCAGTAAATCACTGTGCTGTGAAATCACTTTGAGGGTCAGCAGTATAGCTCACTGGGCTAGAGTGTTACTTTGCCAGGCATGCAGCTGGTCACCACTGCATTTGGTGCTGTGGTCTCTTTCACTCTCTCTGCTTCCCTGCCTCTCTGTTTCCACCTAAAAAACTATAAAGTCAAGTCACTTAGAATAGTTCTGTCCATTTGTATCACTTTGTTTTCAGTTGGTGATCACTCTTCTTTTAATCTTGTTTAAGACATGATGAAATATTCACATGGCAAAAAAAGACCTGGAGGAAACTTAAGTGCATATTGTTAAATGGAAGAAATCAGTCTTAAAATACAGCATCTGGGGGTCGGACGGTAGTGCAGTGGGTTAAGCACACATGGCACAACGCGCAAGGACCAGTGTAAGGATCCCAGTTCAAGCCCCCCGCTTCCCACCTGCAGGGGGGTCACCTCATGGGCGGTGAAGCAGGTCTGCAGATGTCAATCTTCCTCTCCCCCTCTCTGTCTTCCCTTCCTCTCTCCATTTCTCTCTGTCCTATTCAACACCAATAACAGCAATGACAATAATAATAATGATGACAACAACAACAAGGGTAACAGCAAGGGCAACAGAGTGGGAGAGGTGGCTTCCAGGAGCAGTGGATTTGTGGTGCAAGTACAGAGCCCCAGTGATGACCCTAGAGGCAAAAGAAAAAAAGACAGCATCTTAATGAACCCATCTCTCTGTCATTCTGGAAAAGACAAACGATCGCAGCCAGTGAGACGATGGGGGGTGGGTAGAGTTAGAAGGAGCACAGAGGACTTTCAGGGCAATGACACTGCTCTGTGTGGCGCTGTATTGGAGGGCACGTGCCAGGTTGTTATTGTGAACGTCGCTGGGACAGGTAGCAGCAAGTGAGCCTGAGTGTGAACTGTGACTATCGGTGATGATGGCAGCTACTGCTGCCAGTTCCTAGTGAGATACGTTTCCGGGTGCAGAGTGTCCTGGGTGGGGCGCTGGGCCTGTGGGAGGAGGTCTGTGTGGACCTACTGTCCTTTCCCATCTACTTGCTGGGACTGTCTAGGGAACCGGCTCAGCTGGAAGAGCTCAGGGCCTGCGTGTCTGAAGTCCCAGTTTAGTTCCTGGCACTGCGCATGCTGGAGTGGCTCTCTGCTTTCTTTTTCTTTTTTCTCTCTCACGTGAAACTATTGTAATGCAATAGATAAGTCACTTTTTTAAATTGTTAGACTCATGCTGCAAGCCTAAAGCTGTTCTAATATAGATATGTAAAGCCTGCTTTTTAAATTTCATCTAGTTCCAAGATTATATATATATATATATATATATATATGCAGAAGGCTGGGGTGACAGCATAATAATGACTGTGCGAAAGTTCAGGCTCAGTCCCCAGCACCTCCATAAGCCAGAGCTGAGCAGTGCTCCGGTTCCATCTTCTGCACCCCATAATGTCCCTGGGTCCATACTCCCAGAGGGATAAAGAATAGGAAAGCTATCAGGGGAGGGGAGGGGATAGGGAGGTCTGGTGGTGGGAATTGTGTGGGGTTGTACTCCTCTTATCCTATTGTTTGTGTCAGTGTTTCCTTTTTATAAATAAAAATTACATATAAATAAATAAAAAGAAAAAGAAAACTAGTCATGTGCATGCCTGAGTCTCCCAGATCCATCCCTGGCACCACTTCTACCAGAGTGGTGTTCTGATCTCACTTCTCTCATAAGAAACTCTCTCTCCATATGTATGTAGATAGATACAGATGGATGTGTAGTAGATAGATACCTTTATTTTTTAAATTTGTGTTTATGGTTAGAGAGAAACAGAGAGATTGAGAAGGGAAAGAGGAGATAGAGAAGGAGAGAGACAGAGAGACACCTGCAGCACCACTTCACCACTTGTGAAGCTTTCTCCCTTCAAGTGGGGGAGGACCAGGGGCTTGAACCTGGGTCCTTGCACGTTGTAACATATACACTCAACTAGGTGCGCCACCACCTGGCCCCATATGTAATCTTTAAAACAGTTGAGAGTTGAGTGGTAGCGCAGCGGGCTAAGTGTACGTGGCACAAAGCGCAGGGACCAGTGTAAGGATCCCGGTTCAAACCCCCAGCTCCCCACCTGCAGGGGAGTCACCTCACAAGCGGTGAAGCAGGTCTACAGGTGTCTATCTTTCTCTCCCCCTCTCTGTCTTCCCCTCCTCTCTCCATTTCTCTCTGTCCTATCCAACAACGATGACATCAATAACAACAACAATAATAACTACAACAGTAAAACAGCAGGGGCAACAAAAGGGAATAAATATTTTTTAAATAAAGCAAACAGTTATTTTAAAGAAACTTAGATTTGGGGCCAGGTGTGTGGGGTGGGGAGCAGGGTTGAACCTGGGACTTTGGAGCCTTAGGCATGGGTCGATTTGCATAACCATTATGCTGTCAAACACCACCCCCCCTTGTTTTTCCTTACTTAGCAGTAAAAGCAAACAGGGCATTTTTCAGATGCTTGGGATCCATGCATATAGTGACTTTTCCTAAATCCGTGACTTTACCCTTTGAGGCTCTATAATCGAGCAGTGGGGGAGGGGGCGGGGAGGGCCAAGTATAGTGCTATAACCCCACCACCACCACAGAGCTCTGTGTCCTCACCCCTACAATAATAGCCACCAGAGACAGTTTTTCAGAACGCCTGTCTCTGCCCTGCCCTGCCTTGCCCTGCTGGTCACCAAGGGAGCCACTGTGCACTGACTCATCAGTGCTCCTCCAATCCCTTCTCAAGCCCTCACACACCTCCTCAGCTAATGGGAGCAAAGTCCCCATAGGGCAAATGTTCTCTTGACTTCCAGGACGCACCATCTTATCTCAGCAGGGTCGATTGCTGAGCTGAACTCACACCTGTCCCCATCTGAGAACACCTGTGTGTCCCTTCCCTACCATCCCCCACCTTGGTCCTGCCACACAACAGGCCCTTTGAGGATGCAGATACCACTGCGCCCAGATTTGCCGCCTGAGGCTGTGGTCCAGACAGGTTAAGCTGTGACTTTGTTTCTTCAGAAAGCACACTAGAAACCCACACCTTCTAGGTCAACTGTTCCTGTGTGGTGCCGTACAAGGTATGGTCCACATCACACCACCGCCAGAGTACTGTGTTCCCACCCTCCCACCTCCTGGTGACAGAATCACCAGAGTTCTCCTAAGTCTTAGGAACAGTTTGCTTGCTTCTGTTTTGCTTTTTTTTTTTTTTCCCTGCCCCAAGCTCGTGTGAAGTTCTGTAGATTCCACGTGAGTGAAACTATGCAGTAGTTGTCTTTCATCTCTTTACTTATTTCTCTAAGCATAATCCCCTCCAAGTCTATCCGTTTTCTTCCAAAGGACACAATATTGTCTATTTGATTGTAGAGTAGTATTCCGTGGAGTATATATCCCATAACTTCTTTTTCTTTTTTTTCTTTTTAAAAAATATTTATTCCCTTCTGTTGCCCTTGTTGTTTTACTGTTGTTGTTATTGATGTCATCATTGTTGGATAGGACAGAGAGAAATGGAGAGAGGAGGGGAAGACAGAGAGGGGGAGAGAAAGACAGACACCTGGGAGTCGGGCGGCAGCGCAACGGGTTAAGCGCATGTGGCGCAAAGCGCAAGGGCCAACTTAAAGATCCTGGTTTGAGCCCCTGGCTCCCCACCTGCAGGGGAGTCCCTTCACAAGCCGTGAAGCAGGTGTGCAGGTGTCTTTCTCTCCCCCTCTCTGTCTTCCCCTCCTCTCTCCATTTCTCTCTGTCCTATCCAACAACGATGACATCAATAACAACAATAATAACTACAACAATAAAACAAGGGCAACAAAAGGGAATAAATAGTCAAAAAAAAAAGAAGAGACACCTGCAGACCTGCTTCACCACCTGTGAAGCGACTCCCCTGCAGGTGGGGAGCTGGGGATTTGAACCAGGATCCTTCCGCCGGTCCTTGCGCTTTGCACCACCTGTGCTTAACTCACTGTGCCATTGCCGGACTCCCAACTTCTTTTTTCATAATTATTATTTTATCAGTGACTTAATATTGATTTATAAAATTACATATCAACAGGGTAGAATTCCATACCATTCCCACAACCAGAGTTCTGAATCCCCAATTTCTCTATTGTAAACTACAGCAGTTTTCCTAAGGTAACAGATATGAGTTAACTATTATTTATTATTATTCCTACAACTGTCTGTCTATGTTTGTATCAATTTGCCCTTTTTATTTCCTATGATCCCATCTTCTCCTCCTTTCCAAGCCACACATAATCTTATTACTGTATCCAAACGCCCTCCCCTTCTTCCTCTCTCTCTGGGTCATGATGGAGTCGGAGTCCAGAGTCCTCTTCTCTTCCTTCCATCTTTTCACCCCCATAGTGAGTATGGATCAAAATTATTTTGGGTATCCTATGACTTTTAAAATTTTTTTAAAGATAAATAATTTTTAAAATTTTATTTATTTGTTTTTACTTATTTTAATGTGAGAGAAATACAGAGAGAATGACCAGAGAGAGCACTGCTCAGCTCTGGCTAATGGTGATGCTGGGGACTGAACCTGGGACTTAGGAGCCTCAGGTATGAAATTCTTTTGCATAACCATGATCTCTCCAGCCCAATTTCTTTTTTTGACATTATTTATTTTATTTAATAGAACACATAGAAGTAGAGAGGAAAGGGAAGATAGAGGGGAGAGAAGAGAGAGAGAGAGAGAGAGAGAGAGAGAGACACCTGCAGCACTGCTTCACCACTCGTGAAGCTTTCTCCCAGAGGGTGGGGACCAGGGGCTTATGCACGGCAATACATGCATTTACCCAGGTACACCACCATCCAGCCCCTATCCCATAACTTTATTTTCTTGCCTCCAGGGTCGCTGGGGCTCAGTGCCTACACTACAAATCCACTGCTCCTGGCAGCCATCTTTTTTCCATTGTTGCTGTTATTGTTGTTCTGTAACTTCTTTAATCTGTCTTCTGTTGATGAGCATTGAGGCAGCTTCCTCTCTTTGGCTATTGTGAATAATGCATGAGCATGGGGTACATATGTCCCTTCAAATTAAGCTAAATGGTTTTGATATGGACTTTGTTCATAGAAACCTGTGGCTGGGAGGGCCTTGGAAAATCATCTCTGGGCTGGGCAAATAGTTCATCTGGTAGTGCACTACAGCAAGACATCCATCCCCAGGCTCCAGTCCACAGCCTGATAGAGTCCTGAAAGCAAAAGTCAAATCTCCCACTGAAATGTGTGTAAGAGAGCTTTGCCTAAAGAGCCGGCTCTCTTATGAGCTTCGAGACAGTTACTTTAAGGAGTGAATTAGCCTGATAAGATTATTAATAGACACTGTATGGTAGATAAAAGAAAGGTACTGGTAGCTGGCTGGTGCACATGTTATAATGCAAAAAGACTGAGTTCAAGCCCCCAGTGCCCAGCTGCAAGGGGAAAGCTTCACAAGTGGTGAAGCAGTGCTGCAAGTCTCTGTCTCTCCCCTCACAATTTCTCTCTGTCCTATCAAATAAAATAAATCTTTATTAGTGATTTAATCATGACTGACAAATTGTGCGATAAGAGGGTATAATTCCATACAGTTCCCACTACCAGAGTTCCATATCCCATCCCCTCCATCGGAAGCTTTTCTATTCTTTATATTCATACTCTGGGAGTATGGACCAAAGATCTTTATGGGGAGCAGAAGGTGGGAGGTCTGGCTTCTGTAATTGCTTCTCCATTGGACATGGGTGCTGACAGGTAGATTCATACACTCAGTCTGTCTCTGTTTTTCTCTAGTAGGGTAAAAGGCTCTCGGGAGGGGGTGGTTCTAGGACACATTGGTGAGGTCGTCTGCACAGGGAAGTCAGGTTGGTGTCATGAAGTCTTTCCTTTCTCCTACATCCCCAGTAGCACACCACTTCCAGAAACAATCATCTCCAAGGCTGGCTAGGAACACAAGGGCTAGCATGAACTTGGACCTGACCCCTGGGCTGTGTGTGCCTGCTCTTGGTCACCCTTGTCCTTTCGTAAGCAGAATCCCACGGGCTGGCACTGCGTGTCAGTAACAGGACTGTGACCATAGTTCCTTCCGCTACTGTGCTGATAAAGCACCTTCCCCAAGGGTTGTGAGCTTATCTTGTTACTCCCCACCGCTGCCAGGGAGCTGTGTGACAGGAAAAGGTGCATCCAAGGCTGCAGAGACTTGCTGCAGTCAGGACCCATCTCCAAGTCCCCTGTCTCCTGTGCCAGTGTTTCCTGAGCCAGTAAAAACAACTCACTCCCTCCTGGGGCTGGCAGGGAGATGATAAGGCAAGAACGAGAGGCCTCCCTTCCTAATTCTCTCACATTCTCAGCTACCGTGTCTGCGGTTCACTTTGCCCCATAAGTAACTTCCAGTGTGTGGAAAGAAGAAAAACAAACAACAAAAGCCAGGCCAGGAACATGAAAGCAGAGGCCAAGGGGAGACTAAAGCAACAAGTATAAGTATGTGATCAGAGGTGGATGGACCCTTTGCCCATACACACACTTGGCATTTTCGTTGCTAGTGGAGAAAGAAAGTCAGTTTTTAATACGCGAGGAAAATAGTTGCTAGAGGAAAACCCAAGCGGTCCTGAACCTGAGGTAGGTCCTGGGTTTCTCCCTCGTGGGCCACAGAGAGTGGAGGCAGCACAGGGGTGAAGTGCTGGACTCTCAGGCGTCAGGTTCCAATTCCATCCCTGGCATCGCGTGTGCCACAGTGACCCTCTGGTTCTCTCCTATTTCTCATTGAAAAAGTGTCAATAACAAGTAGAACCTGAACTGGAATTGGCATATTGCACCAAAGTAAAAGACTCTGGGTTGGGTGGGGGGTGGGGGGGAGAATAAAGGTTCAAGAAGGATGACAGAGGACCTAGTGGGGGTTGTACTGTTATGTGGGAAACTGAGAAATGTTATGCATGTACAAACTATTGTATATACTGTGGAAGAAGGAAATTTTAAAAAAAGAAAGAGTGTAAAAAAAATAAGCATGGTTACCACATCAGTAAGTTTCCAGTAGAACTTCTGTTTCAAAAAGCCAGAGGCAATTCCTTAAGAGTGGTTACTCCCCATCTGCAGGGGGTTGCTTCCTAAGCGTGAAGCAGGTCTGCAGGCGTCTGTCATTCCCCCTCTCTGTCTTCCCTCCTCTCTTGATTTCTCTTTGTCCTATCCAACAACAACAGCAATGGCAACAATAATAACAGTAACAACAAGGGCACCAAAAATGGGAAAAATAGCCTCTAGGAGCAGTGGATTTGTAGTGCAGGCACTGAGCCCCAGCAATAACCCTGGAGGCGAAAATAAAGAAAGAAAGAAAAGAAAAGGAAAAGGAAAAAAAAGTAGTAGTTCTAATAGGACTGGCAAAATAGCTCACTGGGACAGTGCTCTGCTTTGCCATGTGCACGACCCAGGTTCAAGTCCCCCCCCACCCCGCATTGAAGGGAGCTTTAGTGCAATGATCTCTGTCTCTGTTATTCTTATTTTATTCTTTATGGTGTCTGAACTTCATACACGCATGACTCCACTGCTTCTGAGTTATCTTTCTCATTTTCCGTCTTTTTTTTTTTGCCTCGCTGGGGCTCAGTCTTTCACTGTCTCTCTACCTCTCTGCCACTACCTTAAACAAACAAAAAGAGTGGTTCTGACATATCAGAAATCTCCCTAAGCCCTCTTTTCTTCAATAGTTTCTTCAAACTTAATTTTAATGAGAGGCCAGAGCACTGCTTAGCTCTGGTTTATGGTGGTGCAGGGGAGCAGTCTGTGCAGTTCTATGAATCTAGAGATTCAGCTGTGTTTGGGAAACTTCATACAGAGTCTGAGATGTCAGGAACCAGAGCTGGAGATGAAGCTGGCATTGGAGTGTGGAGGCTCTACCGTTTATCCTCTGGAGTGTGAGAAGCCCCAGAAGGTTTTGTTTAGGGTGAGCAGGGAAAGCTGGACAACCCTGAGGTCTGGCAAAGCAGAGGGGTCTTCAGAGGTTTTGGGCTATATTCACCTTAATAATGAAATGGTTTTTCCTGAGTCATTTCATGGAATGACTGAGTGGCAGTAAATAGCTCTTCAAAAAGCATGATAGTTGTTGAAAAACTAAGACTCTATATTGTTATTTTCAGACTAATAGTTCCCTCTATGTGCCCTCTCAGGTTCTAGAGGTTTCTCTAATCTGTGTCAGAAATTTATATCAGAGGCCTAAGCTTCCCGCTGGAAACCATCTACATAACTCAAATATGTCACCAGCAGAGCTTGTGTCATACATGTTGCACACCTCTGAGTGTCAGAACAGAGGGTGCAGAGATCAAAGGATGGAGATGACCAGTGATGGTGGAGAGAGGGATCTGTTAGAGGTCTAGGTCCATCATAACTATGTAGGAATCCCAGAATTCCCTGACTGGGGCCCCAGGTAATGGGGTGGCCTGGTAGTGACCAAAAGGGCATCACTAAAATGTGCGGTCTCTTGCCCTTATCCAGCTTTTATAGTCCTTACTTTATCTGACAGGGATAGGCTTAGAGTTATTGAGGGAAGTGAAATAGGAAGTGGGTGAGGAGGTCTAAGTAGAGACTAATTGATTAAGTACCCTATGGTGTCTTTTTTTAGGTCCTTCTACTTTCTTGCTGCACTTAACTGAGTCAGTGCAGACTACTGCACACTCCCCTCTCTCCACCATCACTGCTCATCTCCATCAGGAACAACATCATAAACCCACTGTGGGCCTCTACAGGACCTTGCCCTCAATGTAGAACAGTGGTGGAAACTGGCCCACTCTCCAAAGGGAGGCTGGGTCAACATACTCTGCTACTCGAGGAAGACTGGTCCTGCAGCCTAGAATGTCCCCAGCTGTGACCATGGACTGGGAGCTCAGACTGACAGGGATGCAGAGGTCACACAGGCTCCTGTGCTAAATATGAAGAGACATGGGCCCTGGGTCAGATCAATGGGGTTTACAGTTACTGGTATTTATAGACTTTTCCCATATTTGGGAGCAACTCTCTGCCCTTATCCAGCTTTCTAGTCCTATCCTCAACTCTGACACTATCTCCCCTAGCCCACCTGCATGTTAGCTGTGGGGCTTAGGCAAAAATTAGTAAAGCCATGGGCCCCCTGGACTATACCTAAAATAGACTTCCTAGCTCCTTCCAACACAAAGACCCAAAATTTCATCTACTATACTCTTACATTTGGGCTCCAGATTATTCAACAAATTGTTCTGCTTTTTATTTTAATGCTTTTCAGCTACCAAGTTGCAGGTGCTACCATGAAGCCAACATGACTTCCCTAGGCAGACAACCCCACCTATGTGTCCTAGAACCCTACCTCCCCAGAGCTCTACCCCACTAGGAAAAGATAGAAACAGGCTAGAAGTATGTATTCACCTGTCAATGCCCATGTCCAGTAGAGGAGCAACTACAGAAGCCAGACCTCCGACCTTCTGCACCTCATAAAGATCTTTGGTCCATACTCCCAGAGGACTAAAGAATAGGGAAGCTTCCAGTGGAGGAGATGGGATGTGGAACTCTGGTCGTGGGAACCATATAGAATTGTACCCTCTTATCCCATAATCTTTTCTTTTATTTTTATTTATATTTATTTATTTATTCCCTTTTGTTTTCCTTGTTGTAGTTATTAATGTTGTTGTTATTTGTGCCATCGTTGTTGGATAGGACAGAGAGAAATCAAGAGAGGAGGGGAAGACAGAGGGGGAGAGAAAGATAGATACCTGCAGACCTGCTTCACCACCTGTTAAGTGACTCCCCTGCAGGTGGGGAGCCGGGAACTCGAACCAGGATCCTTAAGCTGGTCCTTGCGCTTTGTGCCACATGCACTTAACCTGCTGCGCTACCACCCCACTCCTTTATCCCACAATCTTGTCAAACATATTAAATCACTAATAACAAAATTAAAGAAAAAAAAAGGTCAGAGGATGGTACTAGAGGTTGACACAGGTTTTACTGGATTCCTGGACAATTCTGCCTTAAAAACTAGAGGTTTCCTTAACCAACAGATGGTTCGAACAAGGTGCCATATGTACCTTAAATCACACAACTCAGCAGCCTCTAGCATAGTCACTATCCAACAGTCACATTTATGAAAGCCTAGCACATTCCTATCACATTCCTATCACTCCAGAAGGAACCCTGCTGACCATCACTCTCAAGTCCTCCTCTATGGATTTGCTACTGTGGGCATTTAATTAAATGGATTCATAAGTATCTGTTTGCTTGTTTGTTTTGCTTTAGAGAGAGAGGCCATAGGATTGAAGCTTCTTCCAATGCAGTGAGGGCCTTTCTTGACCCTGAGTCGCAGCTCATGAATAACAATGTGGCCTTTGAAATACTAGTTCCTCTCATTCCTAACTGGGCTAGAAAGAATCAAAGCAAAGGAACAGAGTCAACCAGAAACAAGCCCTTAGATGCTAACCGCAGAACTAAGATTCCCAAAAGGGAAGGAAGCTGTACCTATTCATGTACAAGTGTTTGTGCTTTCAGTTCTGCTGGGAACGTCTGGATACCAGTGGCAGGAACAGAGCCCTTATCTTGTTTCTGATCTTAAGGGGAAGGCGGCCTCTGCCCCCCCACCACCACCTCCGCCCCAGGTTGAAGAAGATTCTTTCTAGTCCTAATACATTGAGTGCTTTTCGTTTGTTTTGTTTTAACACAAAAGAGTAGGACTTGGTCAAGTGCTTTTTCTGTGTATGGTTTAATTTGGCATGTTATGTTAAATCTTACATCCTGGAGTGGGGAGGGGGGCAAGTGTAAATTTCCTTTAGTTGTGTTGCTAGGTTCAGTTTGTTAGTTTTGTTTGTTTGGAAAATTACTTCTGGGGCAGTGTCACACCTGGTAGAGTGCCCACAGTGTCATGTGCAAGGATCCGGGTTCAAGCCCCAGTACCCACTCGCAGGGCAGAAGCTACACAAGCAGTGAAGCAGTGCTGCAAGTGTCTCTCTCTTCCTCTCAACTCCCCCTCCCTTCTCAATTCTTCTTTACCTCTATCCAAAAAATAGAGGAAAGAAAATGGCTGCCAGGAGCTGTGGATTGGCTGTTTAAGCACCGAGCCCCATTCACAACCCTGTTGACAATAAAAACACAAACCTGGGAGTCGGGTGGTAGCGCAGCAGGTTAAGCGCACATAGCGCAGAGCGCAAGGACGGCATAAGGATCCCGTTTGGAGCCCCCAGCTCCCCACCTGCAGGGGTCGCTTCACAAGCGGTGAAGCAGGTCTGCAGGTGTCTATCTTTCTCTCCCCCTCTCTGTCTTCCCCTCCTCTCTCCATTTCTCTTTGTCCTATCCAACAGCGATGACATCAATAACAACAACAATAATAACTACAACAGTAAAACAACAAGGGCAACAAAAGGGAATAAATAAATAAATATTTTTTTTAAAAAAGTGATTTGCTTCAGTTTGATGCTAACTAAAAACCAGCAAGATAGAGCAACTCTGTTCAGATATAGTTCACTTTTCCCTCTTATCTGCAGCGTACTATTGGAAAAACATTGGTATATGCATACGATGTGTGATATATAATTATATATTGATAGTATCTCTCCCGCCCTCTCACTTTTTCTCCTATTAAAAAAAGAGAGACACCACAGCACCCAAACCTAACCCAGTGCAGTGGGTCAGAAGCATGATAAAGTGGGCATGCTATCCAGGTGAGCTATCTTGTCAACACAAGAAAGACTTTTTTTTTTTTTACAAAAAGAACCTCCCTTCTTATGTTGTGAGCACCCCTTCCAACAAAGTGTGTTCTTTTTGCCCTTGTATCTGGTTTTCTTTTCTTTCCCCTCCCCTCCATCCTCCCTTCTTTCCTTTCTTCCTTCCTTCCTTTGACCCAAGCACTACTCAGCTCTGGCATATGGTGGTGCTAGGGATTGAACCTGGGACTTCGGAGCCTCAGTCATGAGAGTCTGTTGGCATAACCATTATGCTATCTACGCCTGCCTGAAACTTGTTTTTGCCACCAGAGTTATCACTGTGGATTACTGCCTACATGACTCCATCTCTCCCAGCATGGGGAGGAGGGAGGGGTTGACCCATGTGAACCCATCAGCCTCTGGGATATATATATTTATTTATATTTGTTAGGACAGAGAGAAATAGAAAGGGGAGAGGGCGATCGTGAGGGAGAGAGACAGCACCTGCAGCACTGCTTCACCACTCATGAAGCTTCCCCATTGCAGGTGGGGGAGTAGGGGCTCAAACCCAGATCCTTGTGCATGGTAGTGTGTGCTCTCAGTTGGGTGTACTACCACCCTCCCTCCTCAGTGCATCAAAGCAAGTGAAGATAAACAACTAGCTCCCCAGGTCCTGAAGGGTAGCAGCTTAAAGGTCAAAGTGGAGGCCACAGCTCACTGTAAAGCAGCACATGATGGGGATCTGCAGTAGACAGAGCGGCAGGTGGCTGCAAGATCCCAGGTCAGGATGGGAAGTGGTGAGGAAGGAGAGGCCAGGGCTTCTGCTCAAGTGGGTGGCGGGCCTCAGCCGGGCTGCTGCCACTAGTCAGTGACCAGAGCAGCTTTGGAAGCAGATGCTTTAACATCCTAATAGCACTAAACACTCTTCTTATGTTGATGAGCTTTGAAAAAAAATATATATATATACTTAGTGTATATATATATATATATATTATATATTTATGTATGATAAACATATATAGTGTACACTTAATGCACTTTCACACACAGCTAAGAGAGAGAAATATAGAGAGAGATTTCTGGAAGGCAATTTGGCATTCTGTCTAAAGAGAGACTAAAATGGTCCTATACCTTTTGACCAAGAAATTCTGATTTCTAGGAATTGTGATGGGAGAATCAGTGGAAATACCCACAAATGTTTTTAGTAATAGAGTGCTATTTGAAGTGTTGTTAAAATAACCCCTGCAAGAAGCCAGTACAGAGACCCAAATTAAAAATCTAATAATTTGAATTAATAATGGTGCCTAACTACAGTGAGATACTTGTAATCATTAAAAAAGCTTTCAGTGAAACAGAAGCTGGAATTACAAGCACAAGGTCCCAAGTTTGATCCCTGACATCTCATATGCTAGAGTGATGTTCTGGTCCTTTCCCTCTTTAAAAAATATCTTTAGGGAATCGGCAGTAGCAGCAGGTTAAGCGCACGTGGCATAAAGCGCAAGGACCGGCAGAAGGATCCCGATTCAAGCCCCTGGCTCCCCACCTGCAGGGGAGTCACTTCACAAGCAGTGAAGCAGGTCTGCAGGTGTCTTTCCCCCTCTCTGTCTTCCCCTCCTCTCTCTATTTCTCTCTGTCCTATCCAACAATGACAACAACAATAATAACTACAACAATAAAACAAGGGAAACAAAAAGGAAATAAATAAGTAAGTAAATAGATAAATAAATAAAAATGTCTTTGAGGGAGTCAGGCAGTAGCACAGTGGGTTAAGCACAGATGGCACAAAGTGCAAGGACCTGCTTAAAGGATCCTGGTTCAAGCCCCCCCCTCCCCACTTGCAGGGAGGTCGCTTCATGAGTGGTGAAGCAGGTCTGCAGGTGTCTACCTTTCTCTTCCCCTGTCTGTCTTCCCTTCCTCTCTCCATTTCTCTCTGTCCTATCCAACAACAATAACATCAATAACAACAACAATAATAACCACAACAATGATAAAACAACCAGGGCAACAAAAGGGGAAAAAAAAAAAAACAGCCTCCAAGAGCAGTGGATTCATAGTGCAGGCATGGAGCCCCAGTAATAAACCTGGAGGCAAAACATATATATATATATATATATATATATATATATATATATATATATATATATATATATATATCTTTAAGAACACACTCAGTAGAGCACATTAACATATGCACGGACCCAGGTTTAAGCCCCTGGCCCCCACCTGTAGTGTGGAAGTTTCACTAGGGGTGAAGCAGTTGCTGCAGAGGTCTCTTTTCCTCAATCTTTCCTTCCTCTCTCAATTTCTCTCAGTCCTATCAAATAAATAAGTAAAATTGAAAAAAATAAAAAGCACAGTAAGAAATGGCATTACCTGTCTTTAAGTTGTTTTCTCTAGTCTTTTCAAAAAGTATTTAAGAATAGAAAGATAATTTTTTTTTTTTTTTGCTCAGAGGGAAGGGAAGATACTTAGAAAGATTATCCACTTGATTTTGCTGATAGCATGTAAGTAACCTTCTTATCTTCCTGAAGGCTTTGAGCCCTTCTGGGTTGCTACGTTTCGAGACTGTTTAGATGATTAAAAAGAGAACAGCTTAGTGCATTTACTGCAGAAAGCAGAACGACTTCCTAAACGCACTGGGGGTGGGGGGTGGGGGGTGGGGGGGAGGGTTAATGCATGTGTGACCTTAGCAGAACCACCCTGTTCTCTGGGATCCCAGGACACAGAGAAATAAACGTCATTTGGTCTGCTTTACAGATCATAAAACTTTTGTAGAGAGATTAACTTCTTCGCTCAGTGAAGTTGAGAGTAAAGCATATCCTTTGAGCTGGTTTGTGGCTTGCCTGTAGGGCACTCAGCAGTCCAGTGCTCCAGCATCTGCCCCAGAAACCTGCTTCAGACCTCAGGAAGACATGAAGCTCTTGGAAGCTGGGTTGCTTCTTAAGCCACAGGGAATCTGTACCTTCTGCTTTCATCTTGTCCTCACTAAAATGATGCTATTCGTCCTGCACATCGAATATATATATATATATTTAAACCAGAGCCCTGCTCAGCTCTGGCTTACAGTGGTGTGGGGGATTGAACCAAGGACCTCAGGACCTCAGGCATTAGAGTCTGTTTGCATAACCATTATGCTATCTCTCACCGCCCTGCTTATTGGATATTTTTCAAGAAATAAGATACCACGAGCCCTTTTATGAACTATGTATGGATAAAACATGTTCCCCAAAAGATACCTGGCAACTGTGACAAAAGGACCAAGGGTGGACCCTGAAAATATTTTAGAATACACTGGGGACTGAGGAAGTAGGGTCATACCCTAGCTCTGCAACCCCTGCACCACATAAAAACAAGAAAGGCAAAATGAAATAGAGCCTCATAAATGGTGGTAAGAGTGCTCTGGTCTCTCTTTTAATTTTTTAAATCATCTTTATTGGATAGAGACAGCCAGAAATCAAGAGGGAAGGGGGAGATAGAGAGGGAGGGAGACAGAGAGACACCTGCAGACTTGCTTTACCACTTGCAAAACTATACCCCTACAGGTAGGGACTGGGGGCTCAAACCTGGATCCTTGTGCATTGTAACATGTGCACTCAACAAGGTGCACCACCTCCTAGCTCCCTGCTCTGGTCTCTTCTTATCTACTGGTTTAAGTTCTAATCATTAGACTTCAAACTGAATCAGGGCTGGCAAGAGAACTCCCCTGGGAGGAGGGCTGCTTTGCCCAGGTTTGAGGCTGGCCCCCGCCACACTGGGAGAAGCTTCATTGCTGTGGTGTCTCTCCATCTTTCCCTCTGACTCTCTCTTTCTATCTGAAGGTTGACCTGGAGCTGTAAAACCCTGATGATGACACAAGACAAAGAAAGAATTTAAACTGAACCATTAAAAGCATTTGAGACTGAACCAAGTGCAGGATCAAGGAACAGGTGAGCCCTTTTAAGCCTTGAGGGGGAGAGAGAACAACAATAAGAGTGGAAGTGATAAGCTGGTTGATTGCCTTATCTATCCTATCTGGGAGTCAAGACTATCTCTTAGAGCTGTGGGCATCAAGAAGCACAGGTGTAAGCTTTTGTACCAGTACAAGTGTAAACATAACGTGTTAAATGACATGTTGAAGAAGAGGGAGAGGGGAAGGAAGACTTTAATGTTATTGCCTCCATTAGAGAACCATTGATCATATCAAAAGAAATAGATGACTGGGAGTATTGCCTAAGGTGGTGGTTATGAAATAACCACTTATCTAAGAAACACAAAATCTTGCCAAATATTTAAGGAAACTATGCCTTTCCACACAACATACAAAGGATTGAACTCGTTTATTAAAGTGTGTGAACTTCCCATTATGTGAACCATATGTTTATAAAAAGTTAAAAATACGGAGTCAGGCCATAGCGCAGTACGTTAAGCACATGGTGGTGCAAAGCCCAAGGACCGGCGGAAGGATCCCGGTTCGAACCCCCCGCTCCCCATCTGCAGGGGAGTCGCTTCATAGGCGGAGAAGCAGGTCTGCAGGTGTCTCTCTTTCTCTCCCTCTCTCTGTCTTCCCCTCCTCTCTCCATTTCTCTCTGTCCTATCCAACAACAATGACATCAATAACAACAACAATAATAACTACAATAATAAAACAACAAGGGCAACAAAAAGGAAATAAATAATTTTTTTTAAAAAAGTGAAAAATATATTCAGTCCAGGTGATGGTGTCAGAGCTTTGGGCTGGACACGCATGAGGCCCTGAGTTTGACCTCTGGCACCACATGTGTCAGAGTGCTGCTAGAGTTCTCTCTCTCCCATCTCTCTTGTGAAGCAAATCTTTTTTGACATACAAAAAAAAAAATGATGGAAAGGTTATTTTAAACTGTGAAAACTGAAAATATAAAATAATATGGCAGAACTAATATCAAATGTAATAAAAAAATATAAACTTAACTTGCCTCTTTAGAAAAAGAATTTACACCCCACCTGCAGGGGAGTCCCTTCACAGGTGGTGAAGCAGGTCTGCAGGTGTCTATCTTTCTCTCCCCTCTCTGTCTTCCCCTCCTCTCTCCATTTCTCTCTGTCCTATCTAACAATGTCAACATCAGTAACAACAACAACAATAACTACAGCAATAAGGCAACAAAAGGAAATAAATAAATTAAAAAAAAGAAAAAGAATTTACAAGTAGGAGAGACAAAATAATGGTTGTGCCAAAGACTTTCACACCTGAGATTCTGAGGTTCCAGGTTCAATCCCTCAAAACTCCATAAGCCAGAGCTAAGCATTGCCTACCCTGCCTCCATATTTCTCTCTCTCTCTCTCAAATAAAAACGTGTAAAAAGAAAGAAAAATCAACTGAAACAAAATAGAGGACAAACATTTTGTGTGTGTGCTTCCCATTTGTTTCCTGGATAGAGACAGAGAGAAATTGACAGAGAAGAGAGAGAGAGAGAGAGAGAGAGAGAGAGAGATCGAACCTGGGTCCTTGCACATGGTAATGTGTGCACTTTACCTAGTGAACCATCTACCCTACCCTATCCTACCCTACCCTACCCTACCCTTTTCTTTTACCAGAGCACTGCTCAGCTCTGGCTTTTGACAGTATAGGGAACTGAACCTGGGACTTTGGAGCCTTAGGAATACGAGTCTCTTTGCATAGCCATTATGCTGTCTACCCCCACCCTCAATTTCTATACTGTCACTTCAATTACAGTGTGTCTTGGTGTACATATGTTTGGGTTTATTTGGTGTGTGCATTTTGCATTTCCTGTATTTGTCTGTATCCCCAGTCACTGAGTCCAGGAAAGTTCTCAGCTACCTCCTCATCTAGTATATGTTCTCCTTTCTCTCCTTCTTCTGGGGCACCTGTGCTGTGTACAGTGCTCCTTTTAGTGTCCATAAAGCCCTAGTGCTATTTTCACTGTCTTTCAGCCTCTTTTCTTGTTTCTCTCCTGTTTTTCCTTAGTGTTCTCTGCCTCACTCTCAGACTTAGCTATTCAGTGCCGAGCCTCATCTTTCTACATTCAGGGAACATTCAGTGCTGTGGTCTCGGTTCAGCTGCTGTGGCCTTTAGTTCTTTGTTTTCTGTTTCTCTTTGTCTCAAGGACTCACTCAGTGTGTCTCAATTCTTGGGGTTCCCCACCTCTAGTTTCCTCATTTCTCTGAGTGTGATGAGGACTGATAGACTGAAATCTTCTTTGGAGAGCTTACTGCCTCCTGTTTATCTAGGACTTTTTCAGGACATTGTCTAGACCTTTTGCTGAAGGTGGGGAAGGCATTTTCTTCTAGGTCCCCAGTATTTTTGTTTGTTTTTCATTACTCTGCATTGGGGGTCCTCACATGTTTGGCCTCTGCAGGGGAGACTCTCCTTGGGATGGGTGAACTCTCCCTGCTATGGTGGTTTGCTGTGGTGAAGCTGCTTTAATTGTCTGGGATGGCCCCTATTCATCCACAAGAGTAGCTAAGAAAAGGTGCAGGGCCAGGGACATAGCATAAAAAGACTCCAGAATCCCAGGTCCAATTGTCCTACTACCATAAGCCACAGCTGAGCACTGTTCTTGTTTAAAAAAAAAAAAAAGGCACAGATAGACTCTGTGACTTCTGGAATGTTTCTGTGAGGGACAGGTATGATGGGCAGTGCTCATTTGTCCTCTCTGAAGTCTGTATTGTGAGCTCGCTCTCTTTCTCTCTCTCTCTCAGTGAAATATTATTTATTTTAGGAGAGAGACAAGAGCATTGTTCATGTCTGGCCTATGGTGGTGTCATAAGTCCAACCTGGTTCCTCAGGCAGGCAAGGCCTGTGCTCTGATGCACTGAGCCATCTCCCCAGCCTGCACTATGCTCCTCATGCCCACATCCCCACTGTGAGTTTTATATCATATATGAGTCTTTCCACTTGGGCTGGAAATGTGAAGAAACCTGGCCAGTTATTCATAAATCATCAACAAGCCCCGTGTTCCAAATCGAGGCTGTTTTCCTCCAGAGCTTGAGAGGTTTCTGATGAATTCCCAGCAAGGGTGTTTGTTAGTTAATAGTGGAGCTTGGAGGATACAAAAACAACAAAACTTAACCCACACCATCATCCCTTAAGCGTGTCTTGTAATCAGTCAAGGCAAAGAAACCCAGAGCTGGCTTGCAGGGCACGTGACGAGAAATCTCCCAAAGCCGCATCCCAGATTCATAGAGTGCCTCTGTTGTTACCTTCCTGGAAGGTCTAATGTCATGATACACCTGCGTTTCATTAGTCCAGTGACCATCCTACCTATTCATTGTCCTTTGAGCTGCTGGAAAAGTCATGATGTATTTTTGTATAGAAAAACACATGATGACGGGGCCAGGTGGTGGCGCACCTGGTTGAGCGCACATGTTACAGTGCATAAGGACCCAGGTTCGAGTCCCCAGTCCCCACCTGCAGAGGGAAAGCTTCACGAGTGGTGAAGCAGTGCTGCAGGTGTCTCTCTGTCTCTCTCTCCCTCTCTATTACCCCTTCCCTCTCAATTTCTAGCTGTGTCTATCCAATAATTAAATAAAGATGAAAAAAAAAGAGTCGGGCGGTAGTGCAGTGGGTTAAGTGCATGTGGCACAAAGCACAAGGACTAGCATAAGGATCCCAGTTTGAGCCCCCACTCCCCACCTGCAGGGGAGTCGTTTCACAGTCAGTGAAGCAGGTCTGCAGGTGTCCATCTGTCTCTCCTCCTCTCTGTCTTCCCCTCCTCTCTCCATTTCTCTCTGTCCTATCCAACAACGACGACATCAACAATAACTACAACAATAAAAACAACAAGAGCAACAAAAGGAAATAAGTAACAAAATAATAAAAGGAAATAAATAAATATAAAAAAATTAAAAAAAAAAACACATGATATCTTGTCTGACAACCCAGGTAGCTTCATTTCCTTGGCCCTATTGTGTGGGGATAGATGCCCCATGAGCGTAGCATCTCCATGGCCCCCTGACATGGGACTGTTCATCTAGACCCGCAGTGAGCCCAAGGTCTGTGACTACACCAGGAAGTTCACTACACCCCCAACAACACCATTACCACCCTGGAGACTCTACTTTCCCTGCCAGCCAGAGCTCACTTCCAGTGCAGAGGGAAGGCAGTGGCCTGCTAAGATCAGTATCAGCCAGGCAGCTCTGGAATGGCCTTCCCTGTGCTGTGTGAATTCCCTGTGGAGGCAGGTGACTTGTGCTGAAATCGATGACACAGAAGGAACAAAAAGAGAGGACAACCCACCATTCCTTTTCCTTTCAGACCTTACTTATCAGTCAGCCAAAGGTCGAGTGTGGTGGTAGGATGAGGATGTCTCAGGAAGGGAAAGAAAACAGCCTAGCGAGTGAGTTCCATGCAGGGTTTCCATGAAGCCTGCACATAGGATCAACTCTAGTAAGAACGCTTGTCTTCTCACGCTTGTCTGAGCTGTGAAAAACTCATCAATTTGAAGTGCACTTATATTTCATCTCAATCTGATAGCACACAAAGAACGGCGAAATTCTATCTTCAAATGATGTTAAGGAGCAAACAAATAATATAGTTCAGCAACTTCAGTGGCTCTGCTGTTTGAGCAAGGAGCCCTGCATTTTCCATTTATACCAGGCCCAGATCCACCAGTTAGCATAGGGGAGCATCATGGCCAGTACCGGGGGATTCATGGATGGTGGGACAGTGCTTATTAGCGCTCTCTATGGCGGTCTCCTCTCTCTCTCTCTCTCTCTCTCTCTCTCTTCCCCTCCCTCCCTTCCTCTACCTCCCTTGTTCTCACTTTTTAAAACATTTTTATTATCTTTATTTATTTATTGGATAGAGACAGCCATAAATCAAGAGGGAAGAGGGATAGAGACAGAGAAGCACCTATAACACTGCTTCATCACTCGCAAAGCTTTCCCCTTGCGGGTGGGGACTAGAGGCTTGACCCCAGGTCCTTGCACATTGTAATGTGCTTGTTCAACCAGGTGCACCACCACCTGGCCCCTGTTCTCACTGTCTAAATGAAAAGAACAAAAAGTTGAGCCCTTAGATCATTCAGTGGCATCACATGTGTTTGAAGCCCTCAGTTCATTCCTTAGTGCTACATTAAAAAAAAGAAAAGAAATAAAGAAAAGAAAGAGAAAAAGAAATTTTTACTTCCCATCACCTCAACTCGGTGCCATAGTCACACAATATTGCACCAAGGAGGATTACCGTTCTTGCCCCACTGATGCTGAAACCATATCCATTCGGTTAGATGCAGCAGTGCTGTTGTATGTGTGTCACAGGGGTGACACCTCAGCTGCTGGACCTTCTACCAGCATTAGGGGGAGGAATCAGTAACTGTAGCAGATGAAGTGATGCTGACTCCCTCCTCCCGCCTCCCAAATAGACCCTCAACTCCTTGGCGTCTGTAAACACGGACGGTGGGCACAGTGTCACTGAAGTTGTGCTCAAGTTAAAATGGTCTTCGTTTCCCAGGGAAAGATCCAAAAGTAATCACAGCTGTGCCATACAGGAGAAGTAAGATGGAAGGAGACTTGAGGAAACATGGGAAAGGAGAGGGAAACATGAAGACAGAGGCAGAAACGAAAGTTGATGTGCCCATTAGCCAAAGGGTTTGAGAGGAGAGGAAAGTGAGGGAAAAGCAAGTAAAAATAAAGAAAGAAAGAAAAAATATATATATACATATATATATATACATATATATCCACAACCTTTTCTTTTCTTTTTTTAATTTTTTGCCTCCAGGGTTATTGCTGGGGCTTGGTGCCTGCGCTATGAATCCACTGCTCCTGGAGGCCATTTTTTCCCATTTTTTGGTTGCCCTTGTTGTTGTCGTTATTGTTATTGATATTGTTGTTGGATAGGACAGAGAGAAATCGAGAGAGGAGGGGAAGACAGAGAGAGGGAGAGAAAGATAGACACCTGCAGACCTGCTTCACTGCCTGTAAAGTGACCCCCCTGCAGTGACCCCTTACACCAGTCCTTGCGCTTTGCGCCGTGTGTGCTTAACCCGCTACCGCCTAACCCCCAGCCTTTTCTTAAAGTGGAAGGAGGGAGCATTCTCCTCCAGGCCTCCAGGGTGTCACCTGCTTGGACCTCTGCTCTCCAACTCTGAGATAACTATTTCTGTTGTTTTAAGACACTGGCACTGTGATAGTTGTAATGACAGCAGGAAACTGTTACAGTAGGTAAACTTATTCCTTTAACACAAGACTTTTGCTTTTAAGGTAGAGAGTTTAAAAAGCTATAGTACTAGTTTCAGATACACAGAGATTTAAAGCAATTTACTTAAAGGTCTGAAGAAGACTGGAAAACACAGGGATAGTCTTGCTTCTTTCATTCACACAGCCCATGGGCAACATGTAGCAGAGCATGAAAATCAAAATACAGTTTTATGTAGTGATATGGAGCTGTTCTTATCACTTGATGATAAAAGTACATTAATATTTGGGGAAGTCACTGTTTATAAAGAACATGTTTTCATAACTGTAGTTTATCAGTACTTTTGTGATTGTGAAACTTATGAATCAGAGAGAAACGTGTATAGTGAACCTTGTAACAAAGTAACACTATCTAGCACATTACTCATTTACAACCCTGCTTCTGCTAAGCTTGCTTTATTTGCTGAGTTTCCTCTCACTAGATCCCTGCCATTCACCAAAACCCTTCTTCCTCCCACTCACTGTCTTCTTTCTTTTCCTTCCTTCTTTGCTTTCTTTCTCTGCTTCTCTCTTTCTCTCTCCAGAACTCTGCTTCTCTCTGACTGTGGTACTGGGATTAGAACTGGGAACCTCTCTCTTGCAAATCCTGTGTGCACTACTAATATGCTACTTCCCCAGCCCACTGTATGTTTGTTTATTTATTTATTTATTTATTTATTTATTACTAGAGCCATTCTTAGTTCTGGTTGTGGTGGTGGGTTGGGCCTGGGACTTCTTGTGCCTCAGTCACAAAATTTTAATGTGCTACCCATGGTACTATCTCCCCTATTTATTTATTATTAACCAATCAGTCAATTAATTTTAGCTGTTCTCATCAGTCTTGCACTTTGTGTTTTCTTATTTCATGAAGTAAACAAGCAGCTATTGGCAGGAATATAAAATAGTGCAACCACTATAGAAAGCAGTATAGAGGCTTCTCAGGAAAAAAAAATTGAGAAAAGATTCACCATACGATGCAGCTACTCCATGTATGAGTAGTTATCTGAGGGATAAAAAGCCACTAATATAAAAAATACATGTGTCAGGCCAGGAGATGGCTCACCCAGTAAAGTTTTCCTTGTGTGAGGACCCAGTCCGACCACCAGCACCACATAGGACCACCGTCCAGAGGATCTGACGAGCATTCAGGTGTTATCTCGCCCTTCTTTCTCCCTCTCTGCCTCTGAGGGAAAATATACATGGATATAGACACACTCCTCTTGTTCACTGCAGCATTACTTACAATAACCAAGATAGCAAAGAAATCTACATGGCCAAGAAGATGAATGAATGGATAAAGAAGATGGAATACACACCCACCCACAATTGAATACTGTTAAGCTGTCAGTAAACGAAAGCTTGCCATTCATGACAACATGCATGGAACTAGAAGTTATTACTCTCAGAAAATGATTTGGGTGGAGACAGACAAATCCCATACGTTTTCACTCATGTGAGGAAAAGCAATGCAAACAAAACAAAATCTGACTCAGATACAGAAAACACATCTGTGGTTACCAGAATGGACGCGATTGGGAGACGGAAAATGGAGGATGGGGGGGGAGAGGGTCAGGTGTCTGGTAATGGGCAGGAGCTAGACGATTTGATGGGGGAAAGATGACAGATGGAACAGCGACAACTAGGTTTCCACATGCAAGAAAAAGGAACTTTGACCTCTAGCTCTCCGTACTCTAAAATTAACTCAAAAGGAAGCAGAGACCTAAAGTTAAAGCTACAGAAAACCTTTAGAAGCGGTGTCAGGGAAATAGCACAGAGGTTCTGCAACAGACTTTCCTGCCTAGGCTTTTAAGTCTCAGGTTCAATCTCCAACCACAAGCCAGAGTTGAACAGTGCTCTGATAAAAATACATATGATGATGATAATCATCGACAGTAAAACCTGTAGAAGAAAATATAGCGATATTGTTGTGATTTTAGAGAATGAAGGGCAGATGTGAACAGCTATGATAAGAAGAAACATAAATGAAAGCATTGAAAAGCTGGGCTATATCCAAGTTCAAGACTTATATTTCAAAAGACATCACAAAAAGAATTAAAAGACAAGCGATAAACTTGTGGAGAGAGATTTTAAATCAGACTTGTGTGAAATATATATATATATATATATATGTGTGTGTGTGTGTGTGTGTATATATATATATATTAAATTAAAATTTTTGTTTACATCACTGACCTCACTTTACCACTCTAGATAGATTTTTTTCAGAGAGAGACAGACAGACAGAGAGAGAGAGAAAGAAAGGGGGCTGGGCCATGGCTCACCGGGTTAAGTGCACATAATATGAAGAGCAAGGACCCGTGCAAGGATCCTGGTTCAAGCCCCCAACCCCCCACCTGCAAGGGCGTCTTTTCACAAGCAGTGAAGTAGGTCTGCAGATGTCTGTTTCTCTCCTTCTCTATCTTCCCCCTCCTCTCTCAATTTCTTGGTCCTATCAAAAAACATTTTTTTTAAAGAAAAAAAAGCCACAGGAGCAGTGGATTGATTCATAGTACAGGCAGTAAGCCCCAGCGATAACCCTGGAGGCAAATAAAATAAAATCAAACAAAATACTTTAGGGGCTCCACCTAATCACTGTCACACAGGTAGTTAGGGTAGTACAGAATCAAAACCAAAAACAATAATAAAATAAAATAAAATTAAAAAGAGGGAAAGAAAGATGACACAGCACTGCAGTCTCCCCTGACGCCATAGTACTCACGTGGTCTGCATGAACCTGGGGCGTGTGTGTAACAAAGCAGGCACTCTACCAGGTGAGCTATCTCTTGGGCCCACAAGTCGTATTTTTACTAAGGGACTTGTGTTCAGAATATATTACAACTAAACAATGAGGCCAAAATGTGATTTTTTTGTTGTTGTACAAAAGCTTTGCTCAACTCTTGATTATTGAAGTGCTAGGGGATTGAACCTGCAACACATTTTTTTTTTTTAGATTTTATTTATTTATTCAGGAGAAAGGAGAGAAAGGATTAGACATCACTCTAGTGCATGTACTGCCTGGGATTGAACTCAGGACTTCTTACTTGAGAACCAGTGTTTTATCCACTGCACCATCTTCTGGACCACCATAAATTTTTAAATGTATTTACTTTTTTTTTTATTTTAAAGGGCTCTTTTTTAAAGTATGTATTTATTCACTTTTGTTGCCCTTGTTTTAATGTTGTAGTTATTATTGTTGTTGTTACTGATGTCATTGTTGTTGGATAGGACAGAGAGAAATGGAGACAGAGGGGGAGAGAAAGACACCTGCAGACCTGCTTCACCGCCTGTGAAGCGACTCCCCTGCAGGTGGGGAGCCGGGGGCTCGAACCGAGATCCTTTCCCTGGTCCTTCTGCTTCACACCATGTGCACTTAACCCACTGCGCTACCGCCTGACTCCCATGTGTTTACTTATTACACAGGGAGAGGAGACACGAGAGGAGAAAGGGAGAGAGGGGAAGAGAGGGGGAGGGAGAGAGGGAGAAAGAGAAGCAGAGCATCACTCGGGCACATGTGACGCTGGGTCTCCATGCTGGGACCTCCTGCTTGAGAGCCCTCCAGTGCCATAGCCACTGGCTCACAGCACATGGTTTTTTAAAGGGCAAAAGGTTGGCAAAAAGTTTCACCTATAGAAGATAAAGAATTAGTTATGAAGCACAAGAAACAGTGCTGTTTCATTAGTCATGAGGAAAACGTAGTTAAGGGGGCCGGGTGGTGGTGCAATTGTTTGAGTGAACACATTACCATGTACAAGGACCCAGATTTAAGCCCACAGCCCCTACCTTTTTAAAAAAGAAAGCTTGATTAAGCGCACGTGGTGCAAAGTGCAAGGACCGGCTTAAGGATCCCAGTTCGAGCCCCCGGCTCCCTAGCTGTAAGGTAGTCATTTCACAGGCAGTGAAGCAGGTCTGCAGGTGTCTATCTTTCTCTCCCCCTCTCTGTCTTCCTCTCCTCTCTCCTGTACAACAACGATGACATCAATAACAACAACAATAATAACTACAACAACAATGAAAAAACAAAGGCAACAAAAGGGAAAATAAATATTTAAAAAAAAAGAAAAGAAAGCTTGAAAAAGGAAAAAAATGCAATTCAAAATGCCACTCACCCACTCCTAAAGCCTGGTGTCAGCCTCCCTCCCCTGGGATAAGTTGACAGACATTTAATTGCATCTCTGGGGACAATTAACAGCCCTGATTAGCTGCACCTACCAGTTTGCTTGGTGTCAATACACTCATGGTGCTGGCATCAAGCCACCCACCCGAAGTTCAAGGATGGAACTGGGAAGGGACATGCCAGGTAGCTCCCTTGAGTGCAGGTACCCTACCCACTGAGCTATCTCTGTAGCACCAGAAAATAATTTAGGTGACATATCTTTAAAATAGCTGTGTGGAGGGCTGGGCAGTGGCTTACCTGGCTAAGCACACACATTACCATGCACAAGGACCCGGGTTCAAGCCCCCAGTCCCAACCTGCAAGGGGGAAGCTTTTTAAGTAGTGAAGCAGTGTTGTAGGTGTCTTTCTGTCTCTCCCTTCTTCTCTCTCTCTTTTTTAAATTTGGAAATTTTATCTTTTTTTAAAAAAATTATTTATTTATTTATTTATTAGAAAGGTAGGAGGAAAGAGATCTAGCCATCACTCTGGCACATGTGCTGCTGGGGATCAAGCTCAGGACCTCATGCTTGAGAGTCCAGTGCTTTATCCATTGTGCCACCTCCCAGACCACTCTCTCCCTTCTTCTTTATCCCCCTCTGTCTCAATTTCTCTCTGTCCTATCAAATTAAGTATTTTTTTTTAGAAAAGCTAATAGAATGATAAATAAATAATAAAATATTTTTATTTAAAGTGATTTAACTAGCTGACAAAAACAGCAGCTAACACATACTCCCGCCTTTTCACAGCAGCTCTCTGTGTCACGTAACCATGGCTCAGTGATCAAACCCAGGACATTAACACAGACATAAGTCAATGACCCCAAGCTGCAGGCCTTGCTTGAAGTTGTCTGATTTTCTTGCTGTCATCTGTCTTCTGTTGCAGGAACCTTTGTTGCTTTCAGTTTTCATATCTCTTGGGTTTTTTCCAGTCCAGAATTCTTTTTAATTTGAATTTTATTTATTTATTGGATAGAGACAGAAATTGAGAGGGAAGGGGAAAATAGAAAGAGAGAGAGAGACCTGCAGCCCTGTTTCACTGCTTGTGAAGCTAACCTCCTACAGGTGGGGATCCGGGGCTTAAACCTGCGTTCTTGTGGACTGTGATGTGTGCACTCTACCAGGTGTGCCCTCAGGTTTGTTTTCCTAACTTCCATATTTTTGAAGCCTCCTTGTCAGTTCCGGTGTAGCATGTCACTCAGTTTGGTTTTGTCTGATGTCTTCTCAAGATAAAGTGATGCATTTGGGGCGAGACTTCTCCAGAAGAGGTGCTGTGTGTGCCCTTCTCTGCATTGTGTCAGGGGGCATGTGAGGTCGGCAGGTCTTGTGTTGGGCTGAGTCACCGGGCCGAGGTGTAGATGTTGGATGACTGTATGAAACGGTGCTCCCTTTCGTAACAAGCATCTCAAAGTGGGGAGGCCTCTGGAGGCTGGAAGCTGATGAGATTCTAACTCCAACAGTAACAAAGGATCTCATTTGTAAGTAGTTATGTTGTGATCTTTCAGTATCCCTCAGTTTCTCCCTTACATCTTACCTGATGAATTTACACCCCGCTTCTTTATTAGGGGAGGGGTTAATGGTTTACAGTACAGATGTTGATATATGGGTTCGATTTCTCCTGTCTCTGTAGTGGGACAGGACACCCTCGCCCTAACTTGGGTCCTTTGCCACCATCCTGTGCCTGGACCCCAGCAAGCTGCCTGCCCTCCTTCCCCAGAATCCTTTGCTTTGTAGCAATACACCAGATGAAATTATTCTTACTAAAATAAGTTGAAATAGTGCTGTGCTTTACTATGTGGACAACGTAGGCACATGCTAGGCCCCCACTGTGTTGAAGAAAACTTGAGTGCTGGCCTCTCTCTGTCTCCACGCCCTGTCCCCACCCCCACCTTCTGTCTTGCTGGTTCCACCACCTGGCCCCAGGTTATTTTCTCTTCTTAATTGCTGGCCTCTGGACATAGGGAGGTAAAGAATATTGGGCTGGGGAGATAGCATTATGGTTATGCAAAAGTCTTTCATGTCTGAGGCTCTGAGGTCCTGGATTCAATCCCCAGCACCACCTTAAGCCAGAGCTGAGCAGTGTTTTGGCCTTTCTCTCTGTATCTCTCTCTCTCTCTCTCAATAAAGTAAATAAAATGTTAAAAAGAAAAAAAAAAAAGAATATCTTGGTGGCCTAACTCCACCATCCCCTACCCCCGCCAACACTAACGTGGGTTTTTATATCACAGACACTCTTGGGAGGGTAAGTTTCTTGATTTGAAATAAGACAGTGCTGAGGCCCTCAGTGATGGCAGGGTCAGGCTGTCACAAAGCACCCGGCCATGCGGGGCTCCGTCTTCTCCTTCTTTTTAATTTCTTTATTAGGGATTAATGTTTTACAGTCAACAGTAAATAAAATAGTTTGTACATGCATAACATTTGCCAGTTTTCCATATAACAGTACAATCCCCACTAGATCCTCTGTCATCCTTCTTGGACCTGTATTCCCCCCCACCCCCCACCCCAGAGTCTTTTACTTTGGTGCAATACGCCAATGGTCTCTGTCTTCTGCCTTTACTAAACTATCAGGGTATTCCGTAAAAGGCAACTTAAAAAATGTGCTTATTA